>NW_017308597.1:115300-135325 GCF_000935625.1 Nanorana parkeri | reverse complement strand
TTGAGCATGTGGGGCGGATGGGTGTGTGGGGGGGCATGAGAGGCATTAGAGAGCTAGGGCTCCGGCCTGAAGCCGTGTAAGGGGCCCTGAAATTTCTAAAGGCTGCCCTGCATACAGTACAGATCCCCAGTCCCGCTGTCAGGCAGCCCCTGTGCACACTGGGCCCTAAGTAAGCACACACCTCTGTTTACGCTGTTTCCTCCAGGCAGCTGGGATCTATAGTACAGTATTCCAAAACCTGTATTACAGCACCGATATTACAGCACTATTACAGCACCTGTATTACAGCACTATCACAGAAACTGTATTACAGCACTATTATAGCACCCATATTACAGCACCTGTATTACAGCACATGTATGACAGCACCCATATTACAGCACCTGTATTACAGCACTATTACAGAACCTGTATTACAGCACTATTATAGCACCTGTATTACAGCACCTGTATTACAGTACTGAACTGTATTGAAATGTTGTGTTTCTACCCAACACCAAGTACAGTATGGCAAACCAGGTCCCAAGTAACCGTAAACACATAGTGCCTACCCTCAAGCACAAGATGGAAGAATGCAACAAGAGGCTTGAGAAAGGTAAGAGTTGCACAGTGCTAATGAATAAATTTTAAATTGGTTCGTCAGCAATCTATGACATTAAGTTAAGTGTGTCTATTTGTCTTAATTTGCTTTTAATTACTGGATTTCAATATAAATATGAAGTCAATGCAGAGTTTATGTTATGGAATGGTATGTATAGTATGAGCTATAGCATTAGTTTGACCTATTTTTAAAAGTAACTCTCAAGCAACCAGAAACAACATTTATCCAGAATCTACCAATCCCCGTGGATACCGGATAACAGGGAGTTTACGGTATTTAGGAACATTTCATTACATAGTTGTTGGTGAATTTTGAATAAGTGCTTAGATAAGTTGTTGGCAGCCAGAGAACTGTAGAGCTGGGGCTAGAAATTTTGGTGGAACAGTATTATTTCACGTAGAAGTGAAAAACAGACAAAGGCAAACATATATCCAGCGAGAATATGTATTCCTGTTTTACTTGCAACACATTTTTAGCATCATTATTTCCTCTTGGTTTAGCTTTACACCGTGGCGCTCCCTTCAGTTGTTAATGGGTTAATACTCTTTGAAGATGAGTGGATATTGGTTCAGCAGGTTTCTCACCAGCTATCATTAGATCAGCACAGTGCCACTGGTTTGTCCGTAGTAACAAAGCAGCAGGGATTTTTTTTATCTTGCATAGATCAAAGCTTCCATCTCATCTGTAGCCAGGCATAATAGACTGTTATTATGGACACTTGTTGATGGAAAACATCCCCCTTGCTGTCCTTCATCATAATACTACTACTAATAAAAAAAAAAATATTTTCTTAGTGGTAAGCCGAATAGTATTAATTGCGGACTCTAGCCTGAACTAGCTCATGATTAGTTTTCTGCTCTAGGAAAAATCTATGCTAGTTAAGGTCATTTGACAAATTTTAGGCTATTTATATTTTCCCTAAATTAGATACATTGTAATCTGTTTAGTGGAGTGTTCCATATTTCATTAAAATAAAACTCAATGAAAACAGAGTTAAAATGCATATACAGTAGGTTTACTGAATTACTTGTTAAAGGATTATAATTGCATCCAGCCAGTCCTAATATTTCCACACATTAACGGCTCATGCACATTTGAGTGTATTTATTCTTCCAGGAGCCACAGGTGCTGTGTAAAACCACCCATAGAAATCTCTGGCTGTATGCGGTTGTTTGCAACCGCAAAGCAGACTATCTGCATTCAGGACTGTACATACGTGCAATATTTATGCAAGTACTGGAGTCAGGAACTGAGGCTGTCTGGCCTTGACACTGGGTCTCCCACGCACACGAACATGACTTATCAGGTTTGCCACCTTGGACTTTGCTTCTGGACTTGAATCTTCTATAGTTCTGCATACTATAGTCCTGCATACTGAGCTTCTCAATGAGCCTCACCTGCTCCTGATCTTGTTTAAAGTCTGCCCTGTTTCCTTGTAAGATTATTGTGCTCCACACATAATCCAGTCGGCTGCCTTGTGCTACAGTCCAGCAGGTTTGATGTTGTATGGATCTCAGCTGCGGAGGTTATTATATAGGATTAGGGGGTTGGATCAGTTTGGCGGAACCCCAATGCACTCAGTACCAAGGGGAACCGTTTCACATCATGTACCCCCTCCTATGCTAGGTGCAGTGGCTTACTACCCTGTACTAGTTATGGAAGAACTAAGGTGATGGCCTATAGTAAGAGCAATTTGGGAAGCGGCAACAAATAGGTAGGAGCAGATCCGCATAGGCTGGCGGACAGCAAGATCAATGTTGTAGGTACTGCCACACTATCTCAACAGAGCAATGTAAATTCAATTTAGACACAGTTCATCTAGTAGGCAATGGTTATGCTAATCATAGTTCATCAAGTTGGCAATGCCAACAACAGGTATATTCACTGGCTATTTCAGGTCACAATGCACACTTCAGCATAAGTAATACTTGCAGTAGTACAACAGGTGTTTGATTAATTGGTCAGCCAAGCATGAACCACAATGCAGCACAACCAGGTATCTGAGTAGGAATAACAGATAGGTAATTTCCCAGTTACTTGTGGTTTGCTTGATGGTACAGAGTAATTGTGGATGGCAATTGGGGTGATGGTTGCAACCTCAGTGTAGGTCCAGTGCCAAGTCCCTGGTGTGCGGTAGCAGTTCACAGTCTCCAGATCAGCCTGTAACACTCTCTCTCCTGCTCTGTACACAGAGTCTTTCGCTCGACGTTCCAGAACGATAGAACAGCGAGTGAGTGGCTCAGCTGTGTTTTGAGGAGGAGCTGCGGCCAAGGGGAGGAGTCGGCCGTGATGTCATGGACGGACGGCACGCCTCAAACACGGAGCTCTGATCTGTGTAGGTCTGTGACACCTCATTTACTACTTGGACTACAAAACTCATCACCTGCATCAACCTTGGCTTGTGACCCTGACACTGATTCCTGTGTAGCGATTCAGACTATTAAACCTCTTCTTCTGTAAGAACTGTGCTTGGCCTGAAGGTTCTGGCCACTGGTCTCCACTCTCTACAGGTATTCTCCTAACAACTGGTCTATACATGCTTGCAGGCTCATATAGCTATTGATTTATTTCACAAACTTTGATTGGGTTTTTCATAAACTGGGGATAAACAAATACATGAAAATGTTCCGCCCAGCTGTCATTTGCGGGTTGAACAACCAGCCTTCGGCAGGCCGTTCGCCTTGTCGATTCAGTTGTCACCGTATGCCTTTGGCTTGGCTGAGCTGCTCAGCCGCCTTCGGTGGCTGTACCGGCTATTGTGAATGGTCCGTACAGCAGCCCTTCGGTTCAACTGAATCGGCTGTATCCTTCTCAATAGTGAATAACCCCCTTAGTTTTTTAAGTATTTGGTATTTTTCAGCAGTACTATAAGGTGCACCCTGTGACCATTTAGTTTATATCTGCTTTTTACTTTAAACTATACTACAGCAAAATTTGCTGATATAGCTGTTTTTGTGGTCAATTTAGGGACATTGCCAACCCCTACTTTTGCTAGTCCTATAGAGCAGTATGTTGGCATTGCCTGTTTGTGATCTAGCCTTTTACAGAGTTATTTTGTATAGAAAGGAGTTCCATTGCTGTCTATAAGGGTGCTATGGCAGGTAGAGAACCTTTCACGTTACTACACAGAAAACTTCCAAAGCTGGGTGATCTCATTTTAGTGGGAGTTCAGTGAGAGGTTCCCTTTTATTATATGCTTTACAAATAATTAGAGTACAGTAGAGATGATCAAAGCTGCAAGGGTTAAGGCCCCCTCAATCCACCGCACAACGCTGTATTGATTGTGATGGAGAATGTCTCTGTGTAATCCATATTGCCCTTTTTCCTTCTAGCTTTTTGAGTTCATTGTGTAAATGTAACCTTTTAGTTCTGTGTTTATTTGCGATCCATTTGGTTTTATGTTGCCATAAACATGCCTTGGGGCTTGGCTTTCAATCTAAATAAATTCCCTGTATAGTCTGTGTGCCACTCATTTGTTTAAGGAAAAAAAAAGGAAAGAAATGCATTGTATTTATTAACACAAACACATTCTGTGAGAATGTGGATGTCCCAGCCATATATTTTATATTACTTGTGTAGCAGTGACGCTTAATGCATTTCTTTTACTGGCACAGCCCTAGTTAATCCACATTTCTTGCAATTCTGTGGAATATCATGTGCTATTTCAGTTGCATTACCAATGTAAAAGACCATCTATGAAAATAATATTAAGCTCGTAAATTACTCTGCTTTTCATGCTTTTCAACAGAAGCTGCAAATGTGCAGCCATTTTCAAGCTCCACAGAACTGTCAAGATATAAATTTCTTCATCTGGAAAACAATATGTAGACAAATATTCTAGATGGAGTTTAATCATGTGAAATATTTAAAATGTGTGTGTATAACATACATTCAGCTCCTTTATAAAAAAGTAGGGAATAGCAAAATTAAAGTGACCCTGCCATGTAACAAAATGGCAACAAAGCTGTCCCTGTAAAAGAAGAGAGTAAATACTTACTTCCACAGCTGTCCTTTCTACTGAACGCTAGTTTGTTGAAGATAAATCTTCTTTAGCAGGGTGCTAAAGATTCTTTCTTTCCGCTTCATCCTCAGAATCATCTGTTTGGACTATGGAATCAGAGCCTTTCATCTGGTACTTAGCAAAGTAGACCAGGGGATCTGGAATGATTGTCTACAGAAATGGGTGAATTTGGCAGATTGACATGCTGATATCTTACATTGGGTTCATTCTTTTGCATGAGATAGTGACTAGCTTGGAAGTAGCTTTAGTGGCCTTACGTGAAGGCTTAAATATGTTATCTCATTTATTGGGAGCTCTGCTATTCCCAAAAAAATGTTGGGGGGAAAGCAATAACTTAAAACATACTCACCACAAATCTAACATATTTTAAAGTAGTTTGGGGTGACTGGTGAATTTGGGATCCCTGAAATGCGTTTCCACCTGCCATAATAGTTGGGGATTATACGCCTGACAATGTACGCATGACAATTATACAAAAATAGCAAAGAGTATCCATTTATTGAACAGAATGAATGCAGAAGTGGGCATCAGTGTAGTGGTGGAGTGTAAATAAGTGTGAGCCAATACAGTGGCAGTGAGTAGGGTAGTGCATCAGTGTAGTGAGGAAGTGCAGTGGTGGAAAGTTAAAAAGTATGTGTCAATGCAGAGGTACTAATTGGGGTCAGTGCCATGGTGCCAAGTGGGGTCATGTGCACACTTAAAGGGCGTTTGATGTGCAGGGTGAGGTGGTGTGTGTAGAGGGATTTGGTGATTTGTACACTGAGGGGGGTTGTTCTGTGCATGGTGAGACATGCTGGTAGGATAATGCGTGTGTGTGTGTGGTGAAGGAGGTGACTGCTCTGCATAGGTAAATTTAACAGCAGCTCAAAATTGAGCTTTAAAAACTGCAGGTAGAAGTCTATAATTTTATTTTGAGCAATAGCCGTCACAGGCTCTTCATTCAGTGCTACTCATAATGAGGATACAAAGAGATCTTTAACATATAATGAAGAATTACTTGGCATCTCACTTACGGCAACTGACCACATAGACTACATTCCATGGTTATGCAATCAGGATATTTAAGTTATTTCAATGACACCAACATTAATTTCTATGGTGTAATAGTTTTGAAGATTTGGAATTAAGATGGAGATCTCTAGGGTCTAATTACATTGAATATACATATTTGGAAATGTGCTAAACTGAATTTCCATTTAACCACTGAAGCTTCACCTATAACATCCTTCCTGTGCACTCTTTATATCTGGATATCTCTGAGAGCTCATCAGCACAGATCGTTCAGATCTGGTCTAAACATTGGCTCTTCAAACTGGGGACACAGGGGACCATAGGGACGGTTCACTATTACCGTATTACTGTTACAAACTGTAGTGGAATATTACAACTAAAATAGAAAATGATTTGGTTTAATGCAAGTAAAATATACTTTTCTACCTTATATAGGGGTGATCCTGGAAAAGCATCCTCCCAGTGCCGAGGGCATGTGGTCTGGTATGGTAGCAGAGGGGGGGGGGGGGGGCCCGGCCTATGCTCAGATCAAGGGTCTGGTATGGAATTTTAGGGGGCATCCCACGTTTCCCTCTCCCCATTTTTGGGTGTAGGGTTCCTCCTTAAAATTCCTTCCAGACCTTAAGGGCCTGGTATGACCTTAAGGGGGAACCGCACACACTTTTTTTTGTTTTGTTTTTTTACACAGGGTCCCTCCTAAATATTCCTACCAGACCTTAAGGGTCTGGTATGACTTTTTGGGGGAACAACACACTTAAAAAAAAAAAATGGTCCCTCATAACATTCCTACCAGACCTAAAGGTCTGGTAGGATGTATTGTTTGGGAAGGGGAACTGTACACTTAAAATAAAAAGTCATTTATTTTTCTTTAGAAATGTCACTTTTTGCTGCAACAGGTTCTATACATTGTACAGATGTGCCACTCTACAGGCTGATTAAGGGGACCCCCCAGGCACAATATTTAATATTTACATTTTTCATTTTTATTGTTTCACTTTAAGTATTGTTAAAATCAATGCTCCTTTAAAAACAGTATGTTTTAAAAAGTTTTTTTTTCATTGATACATGTCCCCCAGGGCAGCACCTGAATCACCATGCACATTTCTATGGCCAATAACTCCCATATAAGCCCTCTTAAAGGGGACAATTGTTTTGAAAGTTCTACCCTGCACTGCATTCAGTGCGAGTTCGAATTCAAACCTTTTGGATGTTCTAAAGTTTGAATTTGAACCGAACTCGGACCTGTTCTGTAGACATGTGCGATTCGTTTCGTTCCAAATCGAAATTCGGACGAAATTTCGGAAGTTCGGAGATTCGGATGTATCCGAATTCCGAATTACAGATATTCATTTTTTTGGACGAAATTTCGTAGCAGCAAATTGGCATTTGAGAACAAAATAACTTTTTTTGTATTCTTAAATGTCACTTTGCTGCAACGAACGAAACGAAAACGAAACAAAATTTTGTACGGATTACCGCTAACGAATTTCGTCTGAATTCCGAAACGAATTGACTTTCGGATCCGAATTCCTAAAAACTAAATAAAGCAAAATCTGAATCAAAACTAAACTATTTTTTTTGCTGGAGCACATGTCTACTGTTCAGCTCATCACTAGTGGTGGCTAAAAAATGGCAAGCAAAGGATAAAGTGCAAGTTTGCAGTATTTCCTCTGGTCTTCCTGCAGCTGATCATTTTCCCATTACTGACTTACCAAGCCTTGTTTCGCATTGTCTGTGTGACAGCAGTCATCTTGATAGAAGCAGGGCTTTGCTCCTTCATGTTAGAGGTGCCTCTCTGATTACTGTTGGGCAAATATTTAAGAAATAGCAGAGGGAGGAAGCACATATTATATACTGAATAAAGAAAAAGCAGGGAGATCCTTGAACTGCAGGTCTACAAGTACAGCTTCCTCTCCAGCAAGGAGAACAGTGAGCAGCACAGTAGTGTCATCACCAAATCTCATTAGAGTAGCGGTTAGATGATCCCAGACTGCAGACATACAGCTATGAGTCTCAAAGAACAGAAAATACACTGCAAACTTTACATTTCTTCACTTTATGAGTTCATGTGCACTTTGACTCTAGGCAGAAACTGTTTCTAGAGCCTTTGTCCTTTTTTCTCCTAAGAGCATGAGTCTTTCTCAATCTCTTTTTTATTTTGTGGTTCCATTTCTTCTTTCTTTTCTTACTGATACCAAACAATTTGGTATGCTATTTTGCCATTTCTTATTTTTTACCATCTTTACCAAATACCTTCTTTCTTCCAATTCCTTAGCCTACAGGCATCACCTTAGCTCCTTCTTTCAGAAGTGGTAGAGAGATAAACTGCAGAGGAGGCTTGCTTATTAAAAATGTCTGCAGATCTTTGAAGATAACAAACAGGTATAACCATTTACTGAATGCTGTAAAATTACTTTATTGAATACTTTACACCACTTGCTTTGTTATAATGTTTTCCCTGTTGGTTGGATAGTGAAATTACACATGCTGTTGTGTGATATTGAACTTCTCTTCATAGTGCAAATTGTTATATTGTAATGCAGATGTCTTGTCATGTTTCTTTAAAAAAAAACACATAAAAATACACATCAAGCATGTGTGCATGTTTACGTCTGTGCAAGTGCTTATGAGTGTAAGTAGTTTACGTGTTCTTATATGCTCAGTCATTAGCATTTTATGTATGCATGTTAAGCAAAATCGATCAAAGAACATTAAATAATAGTTTTCCATAGTGCAAATGCTATAAAAACTCAATACTAAAAACAACCAATACTTTTTCTGGTGCTTATCAAAGCTACAATAGACCTCTTTATAGTCTCAGCAGAAGACCAAAAACATATGCCACACATCTCTGCAATACATGCACAAATCCCCATGTTCTATCCCTTTAAAAGCGCTGCAAGTATACACAGAATACTTGTTATCTGCCAAGAACTCAGGGAACTTATAACATACTGTTATTTGTTGCCTCTGATGCAAAAAAAAAAAAAATCTAATTATTGTCAGCCTTGTAGTGTTGTCCACTGCTGGACTACAGAAATCCACCTATTTCAGCACCTCTCTGTCACTTTCCACATGGATATATTGATTTTTTTTCCCAGTAAGACAATGCTGCTGCTTTGACTCCCAGAAGCCTGCCCGCACACTGTGTGTAGGGAAAGGGCTTTTGGGAGATGTAGTTCTTGGGAGTGTCTACATCTAGGAACTGATTTTGGTGATCCCTCTTCACAGCAGCTACCCCTACAAAAATTTTAAAAGCCTGGTGAGGATGTTGGAGAGAGTAACAAAACCGTATTCCCTTACAAGAACAAGGTAAAAGAAAAAAGTACTGCTGGAAAATGCTCTGGAGCAGAACTTTGGGGAATTCTTTTGTTAATCCTTGCAGTGGGGCTACCATCACACTGGAAGGGTTAAGTGCTCATTCTGGTTTAGGGAGGAGAATAACAAAGTTATACGCACCCAATCCTCTGGGATGGAGTTCCAGCCTGTCTTCTCCACTGCAGAGATGGTATTTCTTCAGCGTCCTCACATCTATGCAACTGTCCATAAAATGGTATGCCTATAGGATCCTTAGACTCTTGCATCAAAGGGGGAGAGAGGCTCCAGAGATCAGCCAAAGAACAAGTTGGCTCCGAGGTTCAGGTGAGTTCATCTTTAAAGGATGCTGCACTGCAATACAATGATGTGAACAGACTCTACTTAAATAAATGCAGCATTCTCTTTAGGAAAAACATGCATTCTTCTGCAGAAAAATGCACAGGGTGAAAAAGCCCTAAAATAATCTAAACATGATGCAATTGATAGCAGCATGGCAACACTGACAACATATAAAAGAGCAATAGAAATGTATTATGTGTGTTTGTTTAAAGCAGAACTCCAGGCAGATATAAATGACACAGATTAATGCAGCTCTGTAATTATTAATGCATCATTAAAAGTATTTTTTAATTCAAGCAGTATAAGTACCTAACATTTTATCCCGGTAATACTGTCTTGCCATCCCTGTACAGCAGGACTCAGAGTGGGAGAGAGAGAAGCAGGACAAGGATGCAATCAGTTGTGCTGCAGTGCAAGAAGAATGCTTATAGAAGGAAATAGCAAAGTGACTGAGAGAGGAGCTCATCAGTTTTCTGCTTCTCCTTTCACTGTCTAGCTGAGGGATGGACAAGCACTGTACAGTAAGTGTTAAGCTGTACATACACTATTATATTTTCTTCGTCATGGGCACTGATTCCTCCATCAACGCTTATGAGCATTGATTGAGGAAGAATCTCCTGCTGACTTCATTGTATTCTGAGAGCGCCCGTTGGCCGCTGTCAGAATTTCCTAACAGAACCAGCAGCTGACTGTGCGCCCGCTCTGTTTGTTCGAAGGATTTCTGAACAGCTTCTTCAATAAGCTGATCAAGAGATGCCGGCCGAAAAGCTGCTGATAGTGGCTCCCACTGTGCAAATTTTGACCGGTTCTTCAAGAACCGGCCAAAATGTGCAGTGTGTGAAGAGCTTTACTTAACTGCTGCAGAGAAAAATAATAGGGCTGTGCCGTACAGCAGGTCTGAGTAACTCTCTCAACTGGATGGACAAATCCTTTGACAGGTAAAACAGCTTATTTGTATGTGTTTCATAACACAACACAAAATGTGCTCAACCTTTTCCATCCAACCTCTTCCATCCAATCCTGGCAATAGAACCTCAGTGATTCACAGGGACTCCTGCTAGCCCTCCATACAAACATGATTCATCAAGAACCGGCCAAAATGTGCAGAGTGTATGGAGAGCTTTACTTAACTGTTGCAGAGAAAAATAATAGAGCTGTGCTGTGTACCAGATCTGTGTAACTCGCTCAACTGAATGGACAAATCCTTTGGCAGGTAGAACAGCTTCTTTATATGTGTTTCATAACACAAAATGCGCTTAACCTCCTCCATCCGATACTGGCAATGGAACCTCAGTGATCCACAGGGACTCCTGCTAGCCCTCCATACAAACACGATTTAGGCACTTGCACACAAACAGAGATTCTTCTTAAAATGTCTTTTATTTAATCAAAGCGATAAATCAGTAACAATGAGGCTAACACGTTTCAGCCCACCAAACAGGTCTTAGTCATAGCTGCTTATTTTCCCCCACAAAGAGCTCATATATTGCGTACTCCACCAACAAAGATAAAATGGGAGGATTAATCAGTTACCAATAAACAATATAATCCCACGTGCCCCTTTAAAATCCATCAGATATATTTAAGTGTTTAACTGCAGACAAATTATAGCTCAAGTAACAGAATATAAAATAGAGACATTCAATATCCTTTTATTATTACACAATGACTTAAGATATAAACTAAAATTCCAGCAGTGACGGGGTCCTGGAGCCCAATAAAAAAAAAAAATCCACCATACCTCATGCTTTAGGAGGTCACTGCTTCTATCTGGTAAAAAAAAAACTTTTCCTGCCCCACTAAAGACAAAAGAAGTCATGCCTCCCCATGAATATTAAGAAAATGTCTGGAGACAATTGAAGGGTCTGGAGACAATGCATTAGGATTTAAGCCATCGCTAAAATGTTTCTTGATCCTAAGTGTTTGGAGAGCACAACCTGCATTCTGCACGGAAGATGTACGGTACATATAATTACATATACTACACTATGGGTGTTAAAATTAACATACTTTATGTACAGTAAGGGGTAGCCAAACTTCGGTCTTCCTATTGTGGTGAAACTATAAATCCAATCAGGCATTGCAAGACTCTGACAGTTACAAGCATGACTTCCAGAGTTAAATCCTTTATGAGATTTGTAGTGTCACCACAGCTAAAGGGCTGAAGTTTGGCTACCTCTGCTCTATATAAATTTCCTCTGAGTATAGTGTTAAAGCTGCACTCCAGGCACCTATACTTTATTGTAAATATTTCCCCAATAGCTGCAATGGATATAAATCCACTTTGTGAGCACTAATTTATTTAGCACACCCAGTTATTACCTAAAGTAGCAGTGACATCATCACTGTGCTGTACATACCCAGTGTAGAGAGCAGAGCTATTGGAGGAATCCACCAGGGCCCACCCACTATAGGCTGCCTGCAGAAAACTCCAGGAGGGGCGGAGACAAGACCGATCACCTTGCACAAGAGGAGAAAGCAGCAGTGACCGGTCTTTATTACAGGAAGTTCCAAGTTTCACACTGGATTACTGCACAGAGCTGAAAGACATACACAAAGCTCATCAAAACTCACGTAAACATACACAACTCTTTATACAATATTTGCTTACCGCAGAGTTTAGTTTTAAAGAAAACTTTTTGTAAGAGAAATAAGAAGGCTGCTGTGGATGATCTCTTCTTCTAAAATCAGACCGATATCCCCATCATTCAAGGAGACTAACTGCCAGGTCCTCTAGTCTTGGGCCTGATTTCAAACGATCATTTATACCCACTGGTTGCCGACAGCCCTCTACTCCTGTGGAGCGATATCCCCGTTCTGCCAATGGGTCCCAGTCTGGCCAGCTGAGTACCCACGGCGCCTGACTGCATTAACATCTCCAGTGTACAGCCTGTTCATACACATGGCTGCATGACGCCACCTCCAGCCAACGGCAATACTCATATGATCCAGCTACAGGAGCCTCTCGTGACCTAAGCTGCCAGCACCATCCATTCTTCACTGACAGGGAACTATTACGTCCATCTATCAGTGTCTCTTTGATTCCTAATATTTGCAGATACTATCTTCATGTATTATACTGCAATCCATTTGTGAATTAACCTAACAAGAATCATACATTTCTGGGTTGTAGCGCTCCTTCTTTGTCTTTTTCTTCTTCTAAAATGCTTCATTAGTTTTTTTTACTTTACTAAATTACTAAATACTTAACCCTAACCCTGAACAAGTATGTAGATAACACGTTCTAACTTCACAGGCTATATTCTTGTTCCAGGTCAGCGAATCAGAAATTATTAAAGCCCAAAAAACAGCATGACAGTCAGGAAACTGGGATTTTCAGAAGAAGCTGCAATGTCAATCTCCATATTCTCTAGCGACAGGCTTCCTTTAAAATGTCACCAGCCATCACAGATCTGCGTGACCTGGGCAAACAACAATAAGTACTATCCTTGTCGCACTCCTTACCGATATGTCCCTTGTAGTGGGGGGTGCTCGCAGTGACCGCGGATGGCGCCGCGAATGTCAGCAAAATTGTAGAAATGTCACCAGCACACCAATCCTTTTAAGATAGCAAAAGCTTCATTTATTGAAGTTTTTGGTCATATGACAAAAAACTTCAATAAATGAAGCTTTTGCTATCTTAAAAGGATTGGTGTGCTGGTGACATTTCTACAATTTTGCTGTGCAAACAACAGACCCACCCTAATTCAATTATAATAATCAATAGCCTTGATGTAAACTGGAAACATTGTGGAAAAAGCCATCTGAGCATAATATGAAATGCAGATTGCATCTGAAAGCCAACAATATGATAGTCATTAGTGGTAGGAGTTTGTCTTAAGGAAGTCATGATTAGTGGAGACGGAAGTGGATTAAATTCTAAGTATTATACTATGGTAGAGCTTTGAGTAGAATAAGATGTTATAGTGAGGTAGAAATTAAGTAAAAGGAAAGGTGATATCTTTTAATTAGATAATGCACTGCCTGTCCAAAAAAAAGTCACCACCTGGATTTAGCTAAGTAAATAGGTCAGAGCCTTCCATTGGATAATAGGTCTAGGTTCAGCAATGGTATGTGCCCATAAAATTAGGTCAGCTGCCTATCTGACTATACTGAATGATCAGGTTTTTCCATCAATGGATCAATGGATGGCACAGGCATATTCCAAGACAACAATGTCAGGATTCATCGGGCTCAGATTTTGAGAGTGGTTCAGGGAGCATGAGACATCATTTTCACACGTGGATTGGCCACCACAGAGTCCAGACCTTAACCCCATTGGAAATCTTTGGGATGTGCTGGAGAAGACTTTACACAATGGTCTGACTCTCCCATCTTCACTACAAGATCTCGTTGAAAAAATAATGCAACCCTGGTCAAAAATAAACGCTGCGACATTGCATAGGCTTATCATAAAGACAGACCCGGAGATAATGAACGGAGGGGCTGCATGACTCGGGGGAAGGAATAGTCCCTGGAGAAGGGGTTCAATAAAATGAGAATCAGTTGATCTTACCTGATTGAAGGTTGGAGTCCGGTGTCAGGGAGGAGTCGCATGGGATGGGACTGCAAGGGCTTATGGGCATTCTTTCCGGAAAGTCGTCGAAGGAAACAGCCTGCCCTAATTTTTTGCAGTTGGTGGTAGTTTGAATGGTTGTTTATGTCACGGAAGCTTGGAGGGTTAAGGGTTCTTTGGGGGTCTAGAAAAGTGAGTCAGTTACAAAATAAGGGTCCATCAGCTGGTATGGTGCTCCTTCCCCCTGTTGGTGTTGATAGTTGTCGGGGGCCTGGCAGCCTTGGAACTTGACAAGTAGTAACTGTCCTCGAGCTGGAAGGGGTGTGGCTGGGGACATGGGTGCGGTTTTAGTAGAGACCTTATTTTGGCTGGTGGGCACCCAGAGACCCCTTCTCGGATCCAACAGTCATTCAGATTATTTATTTGTATGTTATTTTGGTTATTATGTTTGGTAACTGTTCATTTTGGTATGATTAATAAAGGGCTGCTGTGACCATTTAAATCCATGCTGTGAAGTCTGTGAGTTCATTGGGGTTTTTAGCAGAGAGACATAATTGATGAATCCACCAGTCATGCCATAATCAAAGCTAAAGGCAGTCGAATGAAATATTAGTGTGTGACTTTTTTTTTGATAGGCAGTATATCATGATAATGTCTTTAGTTCCAAGTAATGTGCCTCTATTTAAGTAGAGATTTTTATTTTTCTAAAATCATGTCTCTTTAAAGTCTCTCTAAAGTCATTTTTAGAAGTTACTTTCTCATCCAGTTTGGGTCTATCTACTTCAACACTATGGCAATAAAAAAAAATATATTGAGAAAGAAAAATTAGTGAACAAAATATAATCATGTTAATGATATAGAGCATTTCATATGCATTTCATATGCATCTGCTTCTATCTAATGTCCGTGAAAAACAAACGTTTGGACTAAATTTGTTTCCATCAATCTCATAGTAAAAGTGAAAGATGTTTTTTGCAGACCACATTAACAGGGTTATTCACTAAACTGCTGGAGGCAGCCAAGTGAATAGCCAAGCCGTAGTGAAGTGAGCCGAACAGCGTTCAGTTTTGGCTTTCAGCACGGCTCAGCGCTCGACTGAGCTGCTCGGCCGTGATCGGGAGCTGTACGGGCTATTGTGAATAGCCCGTACAGCACCCCCTCGGTTCTCCTGAACCGAAGGGGTCCTGGGGCCGAAGCCAGCCGAAGGATCGGCCGAAGCTACGGCCAGATCCTTCGGCAGCTTTGTGAATAGACCCCTATGGCTCAGTACAGCTGATTTCATTAACCATACATCAGGTGCCTTCGGCTGCACTTCAGTCAGCCAAACATGCTCTGCATGTTCGGCTAAGCCGAAGTGCAGAAGGACTTTGACTCAGGCAATGTAACATCTAGATCACCTGAGCCAAAGCTGCTTCAGCTCACTCACTGCTGTTTGCCCCTATTCACATGGGGGCCGAATGGCAGTCAGTGAATTGCCTATGCCGCCGAGCGGCATTCGGCTTGGCTATTCAGCTCAGTACCTCTGTGGTACCGAGCAGAATAGGAAATCAATTAAAAAGTTCAAAAAAAAAGTTCAAAAAAAGATTTTAAAAATGTAAATAAATGTAAAATCTAAAAATAAATGAAAAGGTTTTTTTAAAAAGAAAAAAAAACAATTGTTTCCTATTGGCCGGGACCTGCTAGAGTCTTGCAGCAGGTCCCGGCCAATGAAAAACAACCGGCTGGAGTCGGCCGTGATGGCATGGACGGCTCTGCCCAGTTGTCATTGTTTAATGACAGTTTAGCATCCCCAGGTCATTTAGGAATGCTGATCTGTCATCACAACTGGGTGGAGCCAGCCGTGAGATCACAGCTGGCTCCGCCCAGCAGTCGTTTGTGAGGCGTTCGGCCGGCCATTTGCCCCAATTCGGGCTCTCACTTCGGCTCAGTCGAGCCGAAGCATATGCCTTTGGCTCGCCTGAGCCGCTCGGCCGCCTTCGGGAGCTGTACGGGCTATAATGAATAGCCTGTACAGCAGCCCTTTGATCCAACTGAAGATAGCCATCAGCTACGGCTGATCCTTCGGCTACCTTTGTGAATAACCCCCTTATGATTTTGTATTACAATTCACAACCAGCACAACAACATATTTATGTGATACACAAATAAGATACATTTTTGTTAATGGTTAAGGTACTTTGAATCCATTTTAAAGATCTATTTCTTGAGTTTAGTGTCACCTTAACACAACTTTTTTTCACAACAGCATGATGCGACATACTGACCTGCGTTGTAACAAGTTTTTGTGTGTTACGCCGCAGAAAAATTCAGCATGGCTACGTTTTCCCTAATACACACCAACACTTTAGTTTGCTGGCACAGGGATGGCAATTGTTATTGCTGTGTCCTTGCATTTATTCTGCACTGATCATCTCAGATCAACACATTCAAGAAGCCCCAAGTGATAATTATTTATGTCTACTTGGCATGCGGCTTTAAAAGTTGTTCTAAACTTTACCTGTTTAGCAACTTTGTTATCAAGTTGTCTATATAGAGATCTGAAGTCGGGTGATGCTAGACTGATCTTGAGTTTGCCTTATATGCATTGTTATGTGTGCATGCTTGTTTGAAAGGCATAATATTTTTCTGTGGTAAAAAGGGCTTTGAATAATCAGCATGACAACCTCCCGCTGATTGTATGGGAAAGTGAATTAATTTTTCCCTTTATTAAATGTGCTCATTTAAGACAAGGAAAACACATCTTTTCTGTGACAAAAAAAAAAAAGTTATTTTGCTCAACCTCTGAAATTGTTTGACATTTAGAATTTGTTTGACAGTAAGAATGGTGAAGCTGCACAGACTGCTGGTGGTGGTGGTGGGGGGCTGGTTAAAAAAATACATGAATGCATAAATTGGAAGTTACATAAGATGTATAACAAGGGACACAAATGGGGTCCACAGTTTATATTTAATTATGAGTGCTGTAAATATATGTGAAGTTGGAGAATTCAGTTTTGATTAGTCAAAGAAACATACTACATTTCACTGAACCCATTTATTGGAAGGAGTGAGCGATTTTATTACAGCTATTCCTCACTTAACAACCTACCTGTTTAATGACCGCTCGGACTTACAACCAGCTCTCCGACCAGTTGGTATTGTACACTGTACGAGAACTTGGGTGAAGCTCGTCTTACATCACCCTTTCTCAGTCTATGTTTCGTTCATGCAGTTGGTCAGTCAGTCAGTATTCACTACTGTACTGTACATTGGTATTTGCAGTATGCAAATTTAAGTCATGCACTGTATATTAGAGCTGATTTCCTCTATTCCTCACTTAGTGACCAATTCGCTTAACAACCTAGTCGTAGGAACGGAACTTGGTCATTAAGTGAGGAATGTCTGTATTTACTTTTTTTCACTGGCACCCACAAGCTGGATATTAACGTTACACTGACAAGTTCTCTGTACCTGGAGAACAGTACATAAATAACGATCATATGCGATAACACTAAAGCAAATAAACTACCCTAAATACACCCAAAAAAGCAGTTCTGTCTTGTTTCCTTTTAAGGAAATTTCACCTTAGCAACTCAATAAGAGAAAGCAATTTCTGCTTCAGCACAATTTATGGTGAAATCAGTAAGTTTGCTGCAAAAATTTTTATCACAATCGCTCGGCTAATGGATATAGGGATAAGTTTGTTTCTCTTTGCCTTTTGTTATTATTATTATACAGGGCTTTCATAGCACCAACGGTTTGCACAGGACACTTTATAAAATGAAGGTATACAGTACAGTTACCATACAATTGCATACAGGAGGGTTAGGAGGGTCCTACATGTGAGAGCTTACAATCTAAAATGGAAAGTGATATACAAAAGGTAATAATCATGAGCTGATGGAGGGAGTTGAAGTGCAGTTTTTAAATAGAGGCGGGATAGGCTTCCCTGAAGAGATGAGTTTCCGGGGATCACATGCAGTAGTAGATAGCGGGACAAATTGGGTAGGCAGTTCCAGAGGATGTGAGAAGCTCTGGATGTGCAGTCAGGGGAGGCAGGTGAGGCAAAGCCCCCCCTTAGTATTATAGAGGAAAAAGCTGTCAGCTTCAAGTCTAAATCTGACAGCTTTTTCTCCATTCAGATTGGCTTGCAACAGGTTACACAGCAGGGAAAGCTTCCCCGCTGTGTAACCTGTCATGGACGGAATGCTGCCTGTTAATTACAGGCTGAGCTGCATCCAGTTTTTGACAGCTAAGTTAGGTTACACAGCAGCAGGTTTTCCCACTGCTTCTGTAACCTAGCATAGTGAGGCAAGAGCTGCAACAGCCTCTACTCTGTTAGAGGCTTGAGCTCTGTGGATGGTTTGGACTAGGGATGTCCCGATGCCACTTTTTCAGGCCCAAGTACAAGTACATCCCCCCATGTACTTTACTGCTGCTCCGGTGGGCGGCGCTCCGAGCGGGGTCATCTGGCAGTCTCCGGCCACCTAAATTAGGACCCGGAGACTGCCAGATGACATCGCTCGGAGCGCCGCCCACCGGAGCAGCAGTGACGCGACGC
Organism: Nanorana parkeri; assembly: GCF_000935625.1. NCBI lineage: Eukaryota > Metazoa > Chordata > Amphibia > Anura > Dicroglossidae > Nanorana > Nanorana parkeri. Next base: position 116,979 of record NW_017308597.1, on the reverse strand, counting down.
TCAGCGAGGTAAGTAAAAAGAAAAAAAAAAACAGCGCAAGCTTCGGCGCTAGGCTTCGGGGCATTTTGACAAGTACAAGTGCTTGTCAAAATGCCCTGTATCGGGCCTGATTCCGATGCTAGCATCGGTATCGGGGCATCCCTAGTTTGGACCAATGGCAAAGTGCCTTTGATTCAAGCCATCCAATCAGAAAAAAGAAAACACTGAGGACATCGATCTCGATACCTCACCAGTGACGATCAAGTGAAGGACAGGGAGGCTCCTCCCTGTCTCCTCCCTTCTCCCTCCACACATAGCTTGGTGACCGGGTTGGTGGGTGGGACTTCATTGGGCTGAGGGCGGAAGGTACTGATGCAATGTACACATTGTCACACAGTAAAAATGTTTTATCCTTTTCTCAGTGACAAAAGAAACAATCTTATGTTTGGTACAAACAGATCTCTGGTATGTTTATCTTATTTTGTAAGAAAACATTTATTTTGACAACTGATATTGCTCAGTTCCCCACCAGTGCATGCCCTGATTGCCACAAGTGACACTTGAACTGGTAAAATTGCTTGTCCTTATTCATTCATGTACAGCCAAGCCAAGGCATTAGCAACAGTGTTAATTTAGTCGGCTACAATGTTTCGGCATAGTTTTCGTTATCTGCATGTTTTTACTGATGAAAGCTAAAATAAAGTTAATAGGACTAAAGCTAGGATGAAAATGCATTGCAATTTTCTCTACTGGAGATTTATTTGACAAAACTAAACCTTAAAGAATTCAGATGACTAAAATGCAACTAAAACTAAAATGCGTATTTTAGTTACCTGCATTATTTTAGTTTTAGTTTAGTTTTGTCAAATAAATCTCCAGCAAACCTCTCTGCAATGTATTTTCATCGTAGGTCAGTCCTATTAACTTACAGTGTTAATCACAAAAGTGTGAAGGGTTTGGAGAAGGCAGGAGAAGTAACCAATCTAGGACAACATAGCTAATTTGGAAACATTCCCCAATTCAGCTCACTTTCCAGTTCAGCTATGTTATCCTAGATTGTTCACTTCTCCTGCCTTTTTCAAACTCTTCACCCTTTTGTGAATAATCCTGTTAGTTTTTATTTAGTTTTCATCAGGAAAACATGCAGATGTGGAAAACTATGACAAAACTACGACTAAATTAACACTGATTGGTAAGCAGAGGCCTCATTGAGAACAGTAGAGGGCGAGATATCAGCTTGTCTTCAAACCAGTTGCAGGACTTGTCATAATCACATCTGTGACACAATGATATAGGTGGTAGCAGTTTATACTTTTTAGATGGTCTTCCTTGCCTTTTCTCTATTTCCATCCACATGCACAAACATTTTCTGTTAAGCTGGAAAATCTCTGTATGTACTGAGAAATTCCAGCTCTCAAAAGCAGGGCTGTCTCTATAATGACTACGGCTGCTAAGAGCTGTATGGGGTGAAGTGTAAGGGCCATACATATCTCCCCGCCCAGCTTTTAGCAACCTGGGATACTCTGGCAGACATCCTGTTTAGATCCTGGCAACCAGTTATGCTACTGGTAACCAGGAGCTGGGCGGGACTCCACCCAGAGTGGCGACGTAACTCTTGCATGTCTGGACGGCAGCACCACTCTTAACCAGCAGCTCCCTCCCAGCCCCCAATGAGTACCGGCATCACCAGCACAAACCCC
>NW_017308597.1:108374-115220 GCF_000935625.1 Nanorana parkeri | reverse complement strand
CTCAGGCATTAAAATGGATGGGGACACCCCTGCTCAGAAGAAAGTTCCGTAGATAGTTGAATAACATTTCATAGGTTGTTAAATATGTAAAGCTGGCCATACACTTGTAGATTATCATTCGATTTATTTTGTGCTGTCATCAAACCCTTGTTCGATTTTCAAACCCCCCATCATGCACAGTCCAATGTCGAGTTCAATAATCGTTTGTTAGCAATACTTAAATGACAATTTGTCGATCCACAGAACAAATTTTAGTTTGCGCACGTGCAGTTTTTTTGTTCCATTTTTAAAATCCTTTTGTATTACGAAAATACCACTAATCTATCGATTTTTGTATGATTTGAAAGTTTTCCAGCCTGACCGATCGTGGAAACTCGGCCAGAAGTACAGTAAATAAAATCATTGATGTCCCATCAACTGATCGATTATCGTTCAAAGACCATTCACGTTCGATTTCCGAACGAGAATAGAACAGTGTATGGGCTCCTTAACCTCCCTGGCGGTATTCCCGAGTGTGGCTCAGGGTTAATTTTTAGTACCAAGAGCGGTAACCCTGAGCCACACTCGGGATTGCGCAAAAGTGTCACTTACCTTGTCCCTGCGAGCCCGTGGTGTCCTCTGCTGTGTTCACCCGGCCGATGCCAACATTCGGCTTTCAGTTTCGTTTTCGGGTGTCACAGCGGGGGCGGAGCCGCCGGGAAATTCAAAAGTTCAAACATGTATGTACCACTTTGGCATGCTAAAATCCTCCATAATCATACCGCCAGGGAGGTTAAAGAAGTTTAGGCTTCTGGATTATAAATTAGATAATAAATTAGCATCTTAATTGATTGATCTCTACTAATATAATATGAGATTATAAGATAGGAAGTTTGATTAACTTCCATTGATGAGCTGCACGATTGATCGGCTGATGTATGTAATCTATTAATTGGTTATTTGGGATAATACACCTTTTTATTTCGTTTTCGTTTTTATTTCGTTCTGTTCATAGTTTTTCTTGCATCAACTTTCAATAGAAATTTGAATAAGCAAAATATGACAGAAACACAAAGTAACCCTCATTCAGCAAGCTAGTGGCTACTTTTCTCAGCGGTGTCCTTTTGGGGTTGATTTTGATTGCAAAGTCAGTGTGTTGTTAGAAAAAGAACCACGAAGTAGCTGCACTTGAAAGCCAAAATACGCACCAGACTATAAGCCCTTTGATAAGGAGGTAAAGTACACCTGTGGGGTGTCCTAATAATAGGAAAACATAGTTCTAGGGATAGTGGGGTGCTTTTCCTCAGTGGCATGTTGTGAGTTTAAAACTAACCAATAAACTGAATTTGTGGAAAATTATCAGTTTTATTCTCACAATTTTAGAATAACATTCGTGAAGAAAAAAAAAACTGTCAATGTTACAATATAATGTTGATTAAGGATTGTGGGGTGCCCGCTTAGTGGTGTATTTTCTAGGGGTAATTGTGAAGTTCTGGCATCACTGTACCACTACATAGTATGATGTCAGGAAATGCTACATGGAAATATTGCAATTTGAAAGTGAAAAATAGACCCCATTCAATCTCGAATCTAAAAGACATCCATGTAGAAAGTAAAGCACATATGTGTGATCACTTTCTCTTCTAGTCTCAGCCAGATTGTCCAGGGCACTGCAGGAGGCTAATATAAAGGAAGCCTGATGTACTAAATAAAGTACATTATGTCAAGCCAAAACATTTTTTCTTAGTTGTGTATAGAGTGGGGAAGGGATAACATCTGTCAAGTTTTTACTGCGATCCCAGACTCCATTAAGGTGTCCATACACTGCACGACACTCGGGATTGCGCAAAAGTGTCACTCGCCATCGTACGAGAATCGTGCAGTGTATGGAAGGTGTGCGACCGTTTCTACTGTACGGTCGCACGTCTTCCATCGAACCATCATGTTTGAAAACCCGCCGGGAATCGTACGATTCTCGGCGAGTTGGTGGCCTGCTGGTTCGACAACTGCCGAACGGGCCAGTGTGCGCATGCGCACACTGCCCGTTTGCAGTAAGCGTAAGCCCGCCCCTCATTACAGTCATCGCAAGCCCGCCCCTCAGGGGGCATGGCTTGCAATGATCGAGAGTGCGATCTGCCCGTCCAAGATGGGCAGATCGTACATTTTTTTTATCCCTTTACAACCATCGCAAGACTAAGGTCTTGCGATGGTTGTACAGTGTATGGCCACCTTTAGAAAGACTTTACCTAACCTTCTGTCCTGTTTTACCATACAGGAAGTCAAGGGAGAGCTCCAACACCGTACAGCTGTGTCCTCCCAAAGGGAAGAACAGGCTGCTGCATGCAACCACATGCAGCACTTGTCCCACCCGGGATCGGCTGTTTACAGGCGTGCACGCCTGAGTGAGGACATGTATGCCCTTATGTGTGTACTATGTGTGTTTTGTGTGTGAGGTCTGCCGTGCGTTGGCTCTGTTCTGAAGTCTGCCGTGCATTGGTTCTGATCTGAGGTTTGCAGTGCATTGGTTCTGGTGTGAGGTTTGCAGTGTATAAGTTCTGGTCTAAGGTTTCTGTGTGTTGGTTCTAGCCTGAGATTTGTAGTGCGTTGGTTCTGGTCTGAGGTTTGCAGTGTGTTGGTTCTGGTCTGAGGTTTGCAGTGTGTTGGTTCTGGTCTGAGGTTTGCCGTACGTTGGTTTTGGTCTGAGGTTTGCCGTACATTGGTTTTGTACTGAGGTTTGCTGTGCGTTGATTTGTACAGTGATCATTCCTAAATTGTAGAGTATCTTCAGGGGTGGGCAAACTCTGGCTCCGTAACTGTGGTGGAGCTCCAAGACCCATGATGCATTGCAAGACTTTTGCATATACATGACGCCCACAGCCAGATGCATGATAGTATTTGTAGTTTTACCACAGCTAGATGAATGAAATTTGCCCACTCCTTGTAATAATGCATTGGGTGGATTTTATATGGGCGAAGCCTAAGGGGGCCCCATAATCTCTTATTGCCCGGGGGCCCCATATGTTGTCAGTCCGCCCCTGGATGGAGCATGGAACAATGGGGACTCCATGTAAAATGTTCTGCTTGATTCTAATGGAACTCGCAGGCTGCAACACCGCTTGCTTTTTTTTGTTATACTAGACCATTTTTGCAATACATTTCCATGATGATTTGAATAGCATACTTATTGTATCAGTGTAATATGAAGGCAGTTATAAGTGGTGGAGAACAAAGATCTGTGAATAGAAACCTTGACCAGTCACGAAAACCCATTTTAATGAAGAGAAAATTAACAGTTCAAGTTTAGCCAATAAATTGAAGCTGAAACTAACAAACCTGCCTCAAAGTGCAGAAAAGGAAATCTTTGCAGCAGTTTACAGAATGACTCTGGAAAGGTTCATCGATGTCATAAATTATACATGGAATGCAAGCAAGATAAATCTAACAGAATAATGTATAGGGTGATGAGCCCAGTGTTGCTTTAGAATAACTACAGTTGAATCTATGTTACAAGGCTGAAATGAAATATACATGCAGCTCACGATTAGGTCAGTACACCCAGCATTGTGCATTACATGGGCCTGTGAGTTATGTGGGGGGCTTTTTTTATTTTATCAGTTTAAAAAATAGTATGCTTATTCAATATACATATCTATTATTTGTTGGGGTTAATCTCTGACAATATTGTGTGAGGATTTTCTTTAATTTCCTTACTGGCTGGGGTACTGAGGCCGAATCTTCTAAAATGCAGATTGGTCTCATGTTCTTTCTGATCTTCCAGAATCTTTATGGTTTTGTCAGCCTGCTCAAGTATTCAGCACCGTTCTTAAATTATGGCCATTCAAAGCATTAATATCAATGCCTGTAACTCATATCTGATAGGCCCAAATAGTGCTCTGTACTCTCTTGGCCCTATTGATTAGCTGTAAGGTATCCAGGTCTACTGCGCATGTGCGTGGTCCCATTTTTTGTACCATAGGGAAACGGGCACTTGCGCGCATGCATGCGCATCGGGACGTACACGCACAAGCGTGCTAATCTGGCCGCACAGACTTGTTAATCTGGCACACAGGAAGTGATGCAGTACCTCTGATTTAAAGCACCCTATTTAAAGCAAGCACAGCCTGGGCTTAGTTGCTGGATGGTCTTTCAGCTGTTCCCTGTGATCCTGTTTGTTCTGCCTGTTTGCTGCTCCTGCACCTTGACCCAGATTGAACTTTACTGCTCCTGATTGCTGCCTGTGTATTGACCTTGGAACTGTTACTGGACTTTGCCTCTGCCTCATCCTTTGTACTTTGCTGCCCGACTGGTGTGACCCCTGGCTTGCTTGACCTTGATTCTGCCTTTTGCTCTGGTACCCTGCCACCCACCTAGTGTGACTTCGGCTCTGCTCTACCCGATCCAGATCCTGGACTTCTGCCTGGCACAGTGTTGCCCCATCCACTGGCACTTGTGCTACTTGCTGTTTCTCAGGCTCTGTTCTCATCCTCAGAGTTTGGGGGACACAAGGTGCATGGGGAGCCTCCTCATCCAACCAGTCTCCAGCCAGGTACGTGATATTAGCCTTATAATGTAACCAATGGCTGTGGGTTCATAGCATAGAGGTTCTGCCCAGGTGCTTTTGCTCACCATGAAGGAGAAGTTAGACTAAAGTTCAAGAGACACTGTTACTTTACATATTCAGGAAAATGTGGCAGTGTCTTCTGATAGTCAACCCCCCAGTAAGGCATACTTTATGATCCATGCTCCTTTGCTGCCCCCTTGCTCCAAAGAAGCTACCCCTCTATTGCTCTAATGGAGCTTCTGGGTATTGGGAGAGGGGGGTGTATGCCACTCCTCCATGTGGTAGTGCTTAGACCTGAGCAGCCAATCATCAGGCCCAAACACTAGTTGGAACTGTGATGTCATTCCCCTGGACACCATGTGATACCAATCTTACCCAGGGTGGAGGCTGGAAGGGAGCACAGATTGGTGAGTATACTTCAGCATAGGGATGGTTTCAGGAGACACTGCCACTTTGCCCTGAATGAGAAAAGTGAAACTGTCTTGTTAAAACTGACTACAGAGGTTCTAGATAAAATCCCAGTGTCCTTCTAAAAAAAAAGGGAACCCAACCCCTCTGTAACTAGGTTCACATTTATACTACACCGCTTGATGCAGAAGTAATGTCAATAAAAATCCAATATTTTTCATAGTTATATAGTATTTGAGGTTGAAAGAAAGACACAGGTCCATCAAGTCCAACCTCTGTGTGTGTGCATGTCTCTTGTGTGTGCATGTGTGTATAAGAGTTCATGTGTGATCTAGTATTTAAGTGTACCTATACCCCTGTATGTTATGGTCTCTTATGATGGAATCTAATTGATTTTTGAATGAATCAATATTCTTTGCTGATGCCACTGCTTGTGGCAGAGTGTTCCAAAATGTCACGGCTCTAACTGAAAAGAAGCCCCTATGCCCTTTTAGGTGGTGGCTTCTAGTCCTTGTTACAGAGTTTACAGTAAAAAGTTTAGTGCCATCATCACTAAACATTTTGTACAACAAAATCATGTCCCCTCTTAATCTTTTCACTTCCTGTGTCAACAAGTTTGAATTTAGCAACCTTGTCTCGTAGTCTTGAACCTCCTGCCCCTGTAATTAGCTTGGTTGCTCTTCTTTGGACCTTCTCCAGCTCCAGGACATCTTTTCTGTGCACCGGTGACCAAAACTGAACCACATATTCAAGATGAGGTTGAACCAATCTATAAAGTGGAAAAATTATTGTTTTGCCCCTACATGACAGTACTCTGTTAGCTTTGTTTGCCACAGCCTCGCATTGCAAGCTATTATTTAATCTGCTGTCAATTATGACCACCAAATCTTTTTCCATTTCTGAGTTCCCTAGTGGAGCACCCCCCATCAATATGTATTCAGCTTGCCTGTTTTTAACCCCAAGGTGCATTACTTTACATTTCTCGACATTAAACCTCATCTGCCATGTAGTTGTCCACTCCCCTATTTTATCCAGGTCCTCCTGTAATGATATAATGTCTAAGTCCATGTCTATTACCCTCTCAATCTTAGTATCATCAACAAACACAGTAACATTGCTATCGACGCCCTCACCGATATCATTAATAAACAGGTTAAATAGTATTGGGCCTAGCACAGAACCCTGGGACACTCTCTGGACACGTTCCTGTAGCCAGTTCTCTATCCATGTACACACCATTTCATCTATGAAATCTATGATTTAAGCTTGTGTATTAAGTGTTTATGTGTCAAATGCCTTTGCAAAATCCAGATATACCACATCCACCAGCCTCTCTCCATCCAGATCTCTCCTCACCTCTTTGTAGAATGTTTCTAGGTTGGCCCTACATTTCTATTTTCCCTGCATATAACTTGGTTTGTAAGGTTTGTAAAGCAAGGCACAGGTTCACCTTACCAAGAATAAAAATTACCCCAGTAACCTCCATCTCTGTGTCCTTAATTCCCCTATGCGATCCTTAAAAAATTCCAAACCTACCTATATCTTTCAACTCCCGCAATCCCTATTATTTGGGCAGATCATTATTTACTATGGTCAGGTACCAGTGTAGGTGGGGTATTTATGGGACACCAGTCCCCTAAAGACTGAAACATTATCCAATACTGCAAACGTTTGGACATTTAGAAGCTGTGAAAGTAATCCAAGGTCTATGTTTACATATAGTCTTTTGAACAGAAGGACAAGGAGGTTATGCGGGGCTGTACCTTAAAGCGGCAGTTATCCTTTAAGTAGCATTGCATATTTATTTAATTTCCTATTACATGGCAGTGAGCATAGCTTCAACCTCAGAAGTGTGTCTGTTTAATGGCAGTACCTAATTATTTAAATATGTTCCAAGC
>NW_017308597.1:98203-108344 GCF_000935625.1 Nanorana parkeri | reverse complement strand
AAGTGGCCCTCTCTATGGCACTGCCCTGTTGATAACTAGGTGGACCAGAGCCTTCTCTAAGTGGAAGAATGAGTTTGAGAATAAATTTGACAGTGCCTCCACCCAGAATAGGGCTCCTGTGAATAAGGAAAGGCTCCCTTCCTGGGAAATTAACCTGTGACCTATGCATGATAATTGGGAGCAGACTTACTACTGCACCCAGCATAGAGCAATAACCATAAGGATGTATATAAACACCAATGTATCGACAACGCAAACTTTATATAGGAACAAATGGACAATAGTACATGCATCCAGTTTATATACATACAGGAACAGCAGAAAAACCTTATAGATGTCCTAGTAATGTTGTGCACATAAACCCTGGTATAGTACATTGAACCGGTTATAGGATTGTTATTAGTATCTCCATGCTACCAATGTTCCTCACATCGACAGACGGTTACAGTATTGTTGTTAATATTATATTTTCATAAGATGATAGTGTGTGATATGCATAAGACAAGTACCCGGCTGGGTCTTTATATGTATAATCTTATTTGAATACCAACTCACAGCCGTTTGTTGTATTTTTGTATACTCTTTGAAACGTAATAAAGAAATACATGCTTAAAAAAAACCCCTGGTATACACACTTACTTTGCAAATATACTTCCAGAAGGAAGTTGTAGCAGAATCCAGATGCATGGGCCCTTGGGAGATGATCCCCGATGTAGAGTCTGATCTGGTTATGCAGAACAAAGTACTGGGTCAGCAGTGATGCAGTGATCCTCCCACAGACACTTAAAAAGACTAAATAGCTGTTTCTTACCGAAGAAGTCTGGAATATGGCACTGGAACTCAGAGCAACCCTATCTATTCTGCTTCTTAGTCCCTGACACTAATTTTAATCTACCATGCAATGGGGCACCTAACTATCTAAGTGGCTGTTGGATGCGTAACCTACTTCTATCCTATGCTGTACACTGCTCCCTTGGCTGAAACTAACTAGGTAATCTCAGACCAAAAGGGACACTGATTACTTTAGGTAATAGAGCTGCAGGTACACGCTTCTGCAATAAAGTGTTCACCTGCAGCTAGGTGGCCACTACTCACATGACTCACATGCAGCAATAGGAGTAACATAACTATTTTAAAGTATGCAAATATTTTAGTAACTAATAACTAGAGATCCCATTGTCAGAAATTTCTGGATGTACACACTGCAGCTATCGATTTATAGAAAAAGGTACTGTAAGCTACACAGTACAGCAATACTTGTACTGTGTTGCTATACAAGCTCTTTTTTGCTCTGGGCAGATTCAGAAGATAAATAGACTGCAGCGCCTCCTACTCCCAGAGCATGTGCCACAGGACTCACTCCTCACCACTTCCTGAAGGTCATATATATCTATATCTATTTTTATTTTTTTGCTGTGGGGTTCCCTGACCTTTTTAGCAGGGACAGAAATATATGCAGAAAGAGCCTGTTTGTGGTAACAAATTATATGATAGTTGCTGAGCAACAACACAAAGTATAGAAAAGATCAGTTGCAAATACTGTATCTATATTATAAAATATTAACTTATATGTATCATTTCTGACTGGGTCAAACTGCAAACTGCTCACTTACGCTGAAGTTTAACCTGGTATTAGTACCCATATGGCATTAAAATGTTTGCTTTTCAAAGCACTATTAAAGTATCATGCGGTGTTGCCCATTGATTAGTGCAGAAAGTTTGGAGTTTAACAGATACAGTTTATTGGCTAACTTAAGTTATTAAAGATGTAAGCTTTTGTCATTCCTTAGGTTCCGTTAGGCCCTTTTCACATGGGCAGATCAGGAGAGGATTCGTGCACAGATTCTCTCCTGATCACAGCAGTATCCCTGATCCGGCACAATCTGGTACGGCGAAACAGATCTCTGGTCCATCTGTCTTTCTGGACCCAGCCAGAGGTGGGGGTAACTGGGTGTAAACGGACGCCCATTCATTTACACACGGTTGCCCATAGACTTGCATTGGGCATCCGATTAGGTCCACCTCAAAAACTTTAAGGCGGACACAATAGGAGTGGACGTGTGAAAGGGGCCTTATATGTATAAAGCCTGACAAAGGGATCTAAGGAATGCCAAATGCTTGCATCTTTAATAACCTAAGTTAGCCAATAAACCGTATTTGTTAAACTCCAAACTTTCGGCACTTTTGCAAAACACAAATGTCAGGCATAAGTTATGAAATCAACTTAATAACCTCAGTGGCTGGTGAGTGCGTGTTCTATATCCTCTAAAGCCATGGTGTCACTATAAGAGTTGTAAGTTATGCCTGGGAGCTCCTTACTGCACAAGGCACTAGAGATGAGTGAACCAAACGCAATTCTTTCCACCTCTAGTTTGCACAAATTAGAGACAAACTCACCTTGCTAGTAAATATTCACCACACATTGGGTTATTACCAAAATTAAGTTTTTTTTATGTCTAAAGTCGAAGGCAAAGCAACATAATAACTCCCCAAATGACACTCTTAGCACCGGAGAAGGGGGCACTAATAAATACAGCACAGCTGCTAACAACACCGGAAGGGGGGCAATAAGTAGTGGCAAAAATGGATTGTTGTCCCAGGAAAGAAATCATGTTATATTCAGGAAAAAGGTAGGATCGCCACTTAACTTATGATATTAACTAATAGGCTATAAAATATGAGCATGATATCAATGTACATATGTGTGAAACTTGCAAAGGACCATTTATAATTTTACTTGTTGCCTGCAAAGACACTTTAAGAGACAATTTCTAAGCAGAGGCCGGCTAAGGATGAAGAGGACAGGTGAGCATTCCTATGGCAAACTGGTCTAGTTTGGGCCAATTATCTAGTCTGCAGGCCCCATAATTGTGAGTCAGTGATGAATTAAGCCTTTGAGATGTCATCTGTCTTGTCTAAAGAATAGAACACGTCCAGAGAAAAACACAAATTGGGTCATGCGAAGAAAAATGAATGTCAGTACCCCAGTGCAAAAAGAAAGAACTGTCATGTTTCAGGAACTGTGAGATACCAACAGAACAGCAATTCAAGTCAAAATTCCAGTGTACAAAGGAAAGAACTAAGACCTTTCCAATGAAGTTCACAAAGTGTGTGAGAGCAACAATCCATGTCAGGAGCAACAATCCAGCATTACAGTTCAAAAAGAACACATATGACAACTTTCAACAGAAAATCACAATATGGACCACACTATTAAAGAGCAGTAAACCAGGACCTTAAGACAAACCTAGGTAAGCTTTCTTTTAAAACAACGTAATACATGTTGTAATTTATTTGGCACCACACATGAAAATGTTAAGTGACAACGCTACAACAGGTATCCCTGGGCATAACAGAAACTGAAAAACCAGCATACCATGCTCTTCCAAAAAGAATCACATTTTTTCCACATGCATCTGTACAAAATAAAGTGCTAATGCTTTTCTGCCTTACTCGGACTTAGTCACAGTTATGCATCAGTAGTTGTTCTTTGTACAGATGCATGTGGAAACACATGTGATTATTTTTGAAAGAGCATTCTGTGCAGGTTTTGCAGTTTCTAAGATATCCACTCTGGAAGAATGTGGTTTATGAGAATGCAGGAAAGTGGTGTGTGTGGAGAGGGAGCGAGGGGGGGGGGGGGGGGGGTGGGCTGTGCATTTTGTGTTTCTAATCCCTGGGCCTAAACCTACTTGTGCACATTTTACATACAAATACCATTTCTGGAGGGAGAGTACAAATTGCAATGAATGGACAGCTAGACAAAACTTTTGAAGCAACGATAAGATTGCATTTGAGGTTCCCTCTGAAAATGGCATCAATGTGAGAGATGTAGTTTGCACTTTCTTTTCTGATGGTGAATTTTATGATTGAGCTCTACTTCAAGTGAAGCCAGTTAACTCAACCAATAAATTATCCTAAAAACTTTCACTTATATCTACAGATCAGTGATTTTTGGAGTTCAGAAGCTTCCCTGAGTGTTCTGTATGTATTAGAAGTTGTAACATGCAGCTTCCTTTAGTAGTCTTCATGTGCTGTAGCCTATTATAATATTCAGCAGTCTCTGCAGTAGTATTGCAATCTCTTTTAACATGAATGGAGGCTCCTTGACCCTAAGGAGAGAGAGCCTTGACTGCTTGGATCATGTGGGGTGTTTAAGGGATTAAGATTAATCCCTCCCGCCTAGCAGTAAAGTTTTTCTATTGGGATACAGGTAGGGTGGAGAAAAGAAAGGCATGAAAACTAGTGAAGGTGGGTCCAGCCTCTTGGGATTCGACCAACAAAAAGGACGACCTCGGCCGCCCACCCGTTTGTCACAGCTTTATTTGGCGAAAAAAAAACCTTGCTAGCTTGAACTTTCATCACAAGAAGGGAGATTGAGATCCCGAAAGTCGCTTGGACACCTATCTGGAACTTAGGGTGAAGACAGGTTGTTCTCAGTGTTATACAGTTATCTTTATTGGGAGCCGGTCATTATTATAAGTTGGAATGTATTCTGAGTTGTTTATTAAATATGTTAATAAAGCTGTGGCCTTGCCCATCCAAAGGAGATTCTGTGTTGGGTCATATTTGTAACAAAGAAATTATAAGGTTGAGCTATGATTCTCAGCACTCAAGATTCTTTTAGTGCAGCTCCTATGGTTTAGCAGATTGTTAGAAAGTGTAGTAGTCCGTCATGGTGGAACAGATTCTTTAATGTGCAGCAGTCTCTTCTGGTGTAACAGATTCTAAGAATGTGTAACAGTATGCAATATTCAGTGGTTTCTCCTTCCTATCGTGACTGTAGTATTTTGTGATGCATTCAAGACACTGATAAAGATACAAGGAGGGGGGGGGGGGGAGTATTGCATTTATTTGGATTGCAGGTACAAGTCAAATTGGCTATATACCAGAAGAATTGTCATTTGAAAAAAATTGTTCAAATAATAAATTGGGTTAAATCAACCAGGAATTTCAACCATAGTAATGAAAAAAATCGAACGAGCAAGGTTAAAGGAGAACTATTGGGTTAAGGCTTTTCCCCATAGTTCTCCTTAGGGTAACGGGAGGACACAAACTAGCGTCCACCCGTCACCCTAAGCTCAGTATACCGCGAGCTACAGCTCGCGGTATACTGAGACGCCGCAGCGGATCCCGACATCGATGTCGAGATCCGCCCAGCTGCGTGAGTGACAGCTGGCTCTGCCTATCTAGAGGCAGAGCCAGCTGTACCCGCCCCCTCCCCAGTCCGCTCCGCCAGTCAGCGCTGGCGGATCAGAGTGGGGAGGGGGGAATCCAGCCCCTCCCCTGTCACGGCAGAGAGCCGTGACAGGATCGAGAGGTGAGCGAACGCCGGTATGTGTTCGCTCACCTCCCAATCTACTGAGCCGACCTGTGACAGTCTCATTGTCACAGGTCGGCTAGAACTATAAGGGGAGGGAAAAGCACTCACCTCATAGTTCTCCTTTAAACATTTTTCTTATAAGAATGACATTCTAACAGTGAATGTGGTTTTCGTCCAAGAAACTCCATTCGTTTCCAAAATTTAAGGTTAAAATCAAATGAAATTTTGACCAACATTCTGCAAGTCTGATGGGATTATCGAAAGTTCTGACAAGATTTTTCATATGCAAGTTTGGACTAGGTGGCCAAAACAGGCTGTGGCCAGAGTTTAAGAGCAATGGGTAGTTTGTGTATTGTGTACTGTATTGTGTATTGAAGCGAAGATAACAATTCCTGAACAACAATGACTATTTATCCTAAATTGTGATATAATAGATTGTTTGGAAAGTCAGTTGTGTTGTTCTTTTTATGCCAAATAAATCCATATTATCTTCAAATAGAGTTAGAAGGATCAAAACACAGAGATTGACAGCAAAGTGACATTTCATTGCCTTTGAATGAATGAATCATCTGTTAATTCGCCCTCCCTTTGATTAGCCAGTGACATTATTACAGCCTCACGGACACCCTGGAAGACTGACATTTCTGTGAACCCAAGCAATGTCCTCACTATTCTCTCCCAGTTTAACCCCAAGGGCAAATTTAGGATCAGAAAGCAGTAAATATTAAAGCAAAACAGATTTGTGTGGCCAAGCGCTGTAGTGTATAGAGTAAAATTCCTGTTTAACACTTTACACAGTGTTTTTATTATTTCACTTTTCTCTCATTGTTTCACCTCAAGAATGAGTTCAGGATCAGTAAGAGGTGAATAATAATTACCAAAAACAACTTTATGGAGCCAACTACTGCAGAGTATAGTATATGATTCCTACGTGACAGATTTTTGTTTACTTTTTAACTAATATATTTTCCTACCAAGGAACCGTGTAATGGATCCCCGCCATCTGCGCATGTGCAACCTGCGCGTTCCCTCACTACCCGGGAACGCGCCATTGGCCCGGGACCTGCTAGAAGAATCCAGCAGGTGCCGGTATATAGGAAACAGTTGCCACTGCTAGCTGCACCCAATTGTTTTTCTTTTTTTTTTTTTTGTTTAAAATATCTTTCTGTATTTATTAATGTTCTTTTTTTTTGAAACATTTAAAAAATAATTTTTAAACCTTTTTTTGTCACTCTTTTCACTTATTTATTATTTTATTTTCTGCTCGGTACCAATAGTCGAGCCGAATGCTGCTCGGCGGCATTCGGCTATTCACTCACTGTGTTCGGCCCCTTTGAAATTAGGGGCGAACGGCAGCGAGCAAGCTGTCGAAGCTTCGGCTCAGCTGATCCAGATGTTGGCTGAGTCGAAGTCCATCTGCACTGCAGAGCATGTTCGGTTGCATGTTCGGCTGACCGAAGTGCAGCTGTACTGAGCCGGAGTGAATAGTCGAACCTCGTTTGGCTCTGTTCACTTCTGCTCGGTTATTCACTTGGCTACCTTCGGCAGCTATATCAGCGTTTCAAATAGCCTAAAAAACTATATTACTATAATCTAAACTTTTATTCAGTTTTGGTTGCATACTGTTGAGCCCAAATTCCACTGTATCTGAGTTTTTGAACCACTCATGTGGTCTGATTTAATAAACTTAATTGAACCTGCATTTACTTCAGACAAGAACAGGAAAAAGTTCCCTTTTGGAAAGTTCTGTTCTTCCTACTTCACCTCAACAGACACTTTAGAAAGTCTTAAGAACTCGATTAGTGTAACCACTTCACCTGAGAGTCCAGGTTCCCCCATCTGGCACAGCCACTATAACCGAATCTTGTTCTGCCAAGTGGACTGCTAATTTATTCATTAGTATAGAATATTGAAAAAAAATACAGCCGTATGAATTAGACCCCCTTCACCTGCCTTTATAAGGTTTGCAGCGGAAGAGCTGGGAACATATAAATGACTGTTAGAGAGTGAAAATTAGGTTATTTTTAAAAAAAAATTTAAACATGTAGAACTTTTAGATTAATGTATTCTATATTTCAGTAAAATACCTATTACAAATACATGGATCGACAGAGAGAAAGAGAAAGGCAGCCGTAGGCAGCCGAGTGAATGACCGACATGAAGTGGCTGGTATGGCTGATTTCAGCCGTATATCGGCTGAAATCAGCCGTACATCGGCTTTGCTGGCTCCGCCCAGCTGCTAGAAGCAGGCTGTCGGCCGGCCCATGGCCGGCCACTCGGCCAGCTTTGGCTTCCAGCGCGGCTCAGCCGAGCCGAGGCATATGCGTTCGGCTTGACTGAGCCACTCGGCCATGTTCGGGAGATGTATGGGCTATAGTGTATAGCCCGTACAGCACCCCTTCGGTTCTACTGAACCGAAGGGTTCCTGGGGCCGAAGCTAGCCGAAGGATCGGCCAAAGCTACGGCTAGATCCTTCGGCAGCTTCGTGAAAAGACCCCATAGTCTTATGCTTCCTTTTTAATATGCACCCCTAATGTAGGGCAGCTGTTTAAAATGTATCAAGTTGGCATGTATTATATACCACCAGTACCTATACTGAAGCATTGTCCAAAATCACAGTGTTCATTATGGAGCATTGGGAGCATCTCTGCCTGTTTTTCTACCATTATTAACAGAGAATCCAAAGTGCAGTTAGTTAGAATGATCTTCTTTCATTTTTATCTCGAAAATAATGAGTGTGCATTGAAATCTCTTAGTGATCCCCACTTTAAAGCTTACCTTAATAAACCCGGTATTCTTAGATTGTCCTTGAAAATATGATATCAATTAATCCTGTTTACAAACACTGCAGCAGCTGCCCCACCAGACAACTGATTTTCATTTAATTATCAAAATCACACAGTTAACAAAATAGCATTTTTTTCCCTTCTGTTTAATGTTTTAATAATTACTCGCAATTAGCATAGACAGCCTGCAAGGCACTGCGGTCAGAATTAAGAGTGACACATAGCAAACGTTCCTTCCACTCTGGTTCAGATGAGGAAACTGCGGGCCATTCAGTCAGTGGGACATATACGTTCTCCCTTGATCACCAAGTTCCCTAGACTATTATTATCTGTCTGAATAATTGTCTCCCTAATCGCAATATATTCCATTAATGTTCACCTTCATAAAACTTTCTATTGCTATAGGCGCTGTTAAGCTTTGTCAAAGTTAAGCATAACTATTTAAAGGCAAACCTGTGCTTAGCACATGAAGGGGCAAGCAACAGATTCACTTTAATGGCAATCCCACCAGCATCACATACTTACCTTCCCTACATTTCCCATGCTACTCTGTACATGTGACTCCCTCCCTCCAATGGCAGCACTGGACCATTCAAATACCAAGTGCTGAGGCAGGAAAAGTTTACAGTCCAGTGCAAACTGCAAGATGCAATTTGGAACAAATCGACAAGTAAGTGGCAAGGAAGTAAACATGCAGGTGAGGCACAGCGCCATTTCTGAGTCAGGGACTACTTTTCCTGCAATGCAAATGACCCCATGCTGACCAGTCTTCTACCACCCTCTTGCAATGATTTCACTCAAAGAGCTTTGGGTGAGTAACATGTTTGTTCAGTGAGTGCAGTTTTTGTTTTACTGCCAGAGATCAGTTGGAGGGTATTGGGTGGGGGGTTAGTTGTATCCTGTAGATGGGCTTTAATAATAATGCTATAGATTTTTTTTTAAATAATATTATTGCTGTCTATTGTGGCTGTATTATGTCAGAAATCAATTCTTGCAGATTGTTAAGGTTACTGAGAGCTTCACTTAAAAGTGACATTATCCTCAGGAGTAAAATCTTAAAAATACATTGAAGTACCTTAACTATTAACAAAAATGTATCTTATTTAGGTATCACTCAGCTGTAGATCCTCAAATCATCTATGAATTGGTGCCGATACTGTCCTTCCTTCTAGAGGGTGGCAACTTTTGTTCCTCATGGTCCCTGTGTGTGTTGTAAAGTAGCCACCACTCCAAGCTCACTCCCGTGATGGACTACAATCTCACTACAAGTTAGTAAGCTAAACATGAGATTGTAGTCCATCCTAGGAAAGAACTTGGAGTGTTGACTACTTTACAACACACACAGGGACCATGGGGAACAAAAGTAGGCATACTCGAGAAGGAAGGACAGCGTCAGCACCAATTCAGAGATGACTTGAGGATCTACAGTTGAGTGATACACAAATTAGATACATTTGTGTTAATAGTTAAGGTATGTGAATGCCTTTTTAAGATTTAACTTCTGAGATTAGTGTTACTTTAATGTGTGAGCCATGCGTTATTCAGTTTAGCATTACAAAAAATGCAATAGATATATCTACTTCCATGAAAAGAATGCAAGTCTTAATTCAACACAATTCCACTTGTGTTTCTACATCCAGCACATACTGGAAGCTAAAGACATACATTCTGTATATGCAGTTAATACACTTTCCATAGAGAGATTGTGATCTAGTACATATAGTATAATAGTTAATCCAGTTTTTGTTTTGTTTAAAGTATTGGTAAGATTAAAATTGCACACATTAATAAAAATAAAAAGCATTCATTTTTGACAAGAACAAAATCACTGAAACACTTTAGTTTTCTTTTTTTTTCTTTTCAAAGGAAGAAAATTACCCTAAACTGTTTATTTTCAGCTTTGTCTAGAAGACGTGATTATTCTGAAATATACAATTTGCATTGTGAGATCTCTGGACATTATCAAAAAGCAAAATTGTTCTGTATTCTACAATAGAATTTAAAGTAAAACTGTTATATCAAATTCAAATCC
>NW_017308597.1:70430-98191 GCF_000935625.1 Nanorana parkeri | reverse complement strand
TTTACCTTAGATGGTGAACCTTTTGGTGCCTATACTATATATCTTTACCTTCTCCCCACTGCACTGCAAATATTTTTTTTCTGCCAACGGAATATGAGTAACATCATAACAACACTCATCCCCTGTTTCCATGTCACTAAATCGTCCCACTATTGCCATGTGACAGCTTTGGACCTGACAAATGGACACTTGGGTCCCAAGCACTGCATTGTTGGTAGGCAGCTTGTATGTTGCCTTCTCTGTAGTTCATTTTTTTTCTGTGTTTTGCATCCTTTGAAGATGCCTAAAGCTGTCACGTACCTGGGTGGAGACTGGAAGTGTGAGAGGCCTCCTTTGTGTCCCGAGGCCTCTGGGGATGGGTACAGAGACCTGGTGAGCAACAAGTGGCATGAGTGCCAGTGGTGAGGAGCACCGTGCAAGCCGTAGTCCAAGAAACAAGCCGGGGTCAGATCCAAACGGGTAAACGAAGTACAGGAGGATGAGGCAGAAGGGAAGTCCAAATAACGAGTCCGAGGTCAAGGGCTGGATACAGGCAAGAATAGTCGAGTCAATTCCGGGTCTAAAAAAGGCAAACAAGATATCACAAAAGCACAGGAACAGGGGATAGCTGACGATAATCCAGCAATCTGTTAGTGTTCATGCTAGGTTTATATAGGGGAAGTGATGAGAGAGTTAGGTCACTTCATGTGCATCTCCTTGGTGCGTTTCTACTTCACAGAAATGACTTGTCTGCGCATGCGCGGGTTAGCACAATTCCGTGTGTTACCAGAATGCGCCGTTGGCGCATGCGCAGGTGGCACGTAACTCTTACAAAAGCAGGATGGGGGGTGGTAGGTTTGACAATATATTAAATTAGTCCCTGTTAGGGCTCTAAAGATTTAAAATGTGTATCTCCTGCATTAGATGGCATATACTTACCTCTTGGGCTCCTGTTTCTCTTACCTTTTCTTTCATTTCAGTGTTGCAGCCTCTGAAGAGCTTCTTCAGAATTCAACACTTCTGGGAGTTATTGTCTGCTGTCATTATTTACTTCAACCTTCACATCACTGCTAAGTCCTGCCCTTTCTGCAGGGAACGCAGGCATCCAACACTCCAAGAAGTGTTAACTGCAAATGAAGCAATCTCTGGGTGGGAAGGAGGAGAGGTGGAAAAAATGGTCCAGTGGAAAGCTAAGTATACTCTTCTATTACATGGCTGTCTTTTTAAAGACCTGATAGGGTTGCATTTAATATGATTTTATGATACATTGAAATACAAGTGAAATGTCCCTTATAATCTGATTTGTCTGGATGTCACTAGGATCACTATTTGTGAATTACAGATCTGGTCAAGAATACAGGAATTGAAAGATAAACACATTTCAGAATGTCCATAGTTGTTCCAAATCAGTAGCTCAGAAAGTATCACCCTGACTGTCAGGCACCTAGCATTTTTAAAAGTAGGCCCTTGTAGAGGCAGCCTCTTGGTAATTGTGAGTCTTGTGAAAGCACCCCGATAGATCCTTGGCACTCCAAGAGCAGTCACAGTCTTTCTTGATTTGCAGCCGATCTCTCTCTCTCTAATAAATTTGATGCTTGACCATTTTAGAGCAGTCAATGATACCTTGCTTGATGGCTATCAATCGTCTTACGATGTTCAGCAGTATCTTGTACCTAGCTCCTATTATACACTCAGCAAAAACAAATACTTATATATAGCAGACATCATTTGATCCAGCTCCCTTCAGATATACACTCCAGCAGGCAGGATGCCCTGAGCCTCCAGCACATGCCCTAGGCTGAGGCAAGGCCCAGGTAGTGACCCTTCTATGCAGGGATGCTCTCAAGGCAGAAGCCCAGGAAGAACAGATCACTCTGGAAAGATGCTCTAAACATTTATCACCTCCCTGAACCCATACCTCTGCTGAACAAAGACTTCAGGTATTGGTTAAGTTAGACAAAAATGTACAACTTGTGATTTCTCACAATGATTACTAGAACCTCCTTAACTATAACAAGAAGAAGCAATCAACAAGTTATGCTTAAGAGAACCTGCAGAACCTAGAAAAAGGTAAACAGAGCTCAGGGTGATTACAGTTTAGCTGTAAAACACACCATTTCCCTAGGGGCTCAAGCCTAAAGCTGAAACTCAGGAGCTAAATATTATAAATGCAAGTTTGAAGTGGTGGCTACTTTACAACACAAACAGGGACCATGGGGAACAAAAGTAGCCCCCCTCCAGAAGGAAGGACAGCGTCGGCACCAATTCAGAGGCGATTTGAGGATCTACAACTGAGTGATGCACACACAAGATACATGTTTGTTAATAGTTAAGGTACTTGAATGCATTTTTAAGATTTAACTCCTGAGTTTAGTGTCACTTTAAGGCACGGTCCAAACTATTTCATTTGGCATCATGTTGGTTTTTGCAAAGCTGTGTCTGGAGTCAGGCAACTTAGAATTTTTTTGTTGGGCAGTACCTGACAAAAGGAACTGAGTGTTAGTGGTCAGACTGACTGGACTTTCAAGTGTAATTGTTTGTATATATGGATTTGTGCCCATAAGCCTATACACTCGTACATTTGTGAATGTGAATTTTATTCTTCTTATTAAATTGTTCTGAAATACCACATGATGCCAGTGTGTTCTGGTTTAATTGTGTATTGTAACTATTGTGTTGTGTGCTTTGCATTCTGTGTGCACATTTTGTGACCTATACTTTATGTTCTGCATGCTCTGTCTTGTATATAGTCTGTTGTGTACCTGTTGGGTTTTATAGGTGTTGAGTCCTATAAAACCCAGGACACGCCGAGCGCCTAATTTGAAATATTGTGGGGCTTGTGCAATAGCATGCTTCTTGTCCCCTTAAAACTTATTTTTTCCCCTACTCTTTAGCCCTCGTTCACACCTGAACGTTTTGTAGCGCGTTCTACGCTCGAAGAACGCTCTACAAAACGCTCAAAAATATCAATTGCATTGGAGTCAATGGACTCGTTCCCACCTTGTCATATTTCCGCCCGTCCCGAACGCGCTACAAAACGGCCCAAGCCTGAAAAGGTACAGGAGCTTCTTTGCGGCGTATTGGGACATTTTGTAGCGCGTTTGTGGCCATAGACTTCGACGGAAACGTTTTTCGATTTTGAGGTTTATTGGCGAGTGCAAGAAGCGCCATTTATTGAAGAGTATGCCAAAGGCACACTCCACAACCCTGCGTGCTCTGGTGAGCCTATAATTGAAGACCCTCTTCTCCAGGCTCAGCCCACGACTGGAGTAGGGCCTCATTAAATGCTCACCCAGAGCAAATGCCTCGTCTGCTACGAATACATAGGGCATTTCAGGTTCAGCATTGCCAGGCAGCGCGGCGTTCCCCGGGAGGTCAAGATTCCCGCTTCTCAACCTCAGTCCCAATTGTGAATGGCCAAATACCGCAGAATCGGAGCTGCTGCCGTATGATCCAACATCAATGTAGCGGAAGCAATAATTTGAATCTGCAACCGCCATTAGGACAACCAAAAAAAATTTCTTATAATTAAAAAATTGGCTGCCACTGCCAACTGGTTTAACAATTCGAACATGTTTCCCATCGATGGCTCCAACGCAGTTAGGGAAGTTGCATGACGAATCAAACAATCCTGCAATTTCCAGCCACTCCTCTTTGCTGGGTTTCTTCATGACGAGATCATGCAGGACCTCCCAGATCGCTATGCACGTTTCTTTTATTATCTTGCTCGCTGTAGATTTCCCAATCATAAAAGCAAAATGAAGAATAGCCAAGGACTGTCCAGTCTCTAAATACCTAAGAAAATAAAGACAACAGCAAAAATTTAATTAGTTCATGTTTTCATTTTGTTTACACAGTTGATATCCTAAAGAAAAAATGGAAGAGTATGAAGGACGCCTTCATACGCCACCGTCGAAAGTAGCGGGAATATCACAGTGGCTCGGCTGCCAGTGCCCCATGCCGTTACATCCATGCGGAGCAGCTGTCCTTTCTGATTCCATGTCTGGAAATGCGTAGGTAAGTCACGTCCATTGCAATTATTATGTCATGAATGTAGTCTTATGTAACATGCATAGAATAATATATAGCACATACTTATGTATTGTTTATTACTCTTTACAGCACCGAATGTAGCTTGGAGCCTACTGAGAGGCCAGAAGAGGAGCCGGTGGAATCGGCCACATCGCCTACCTCGCCCTCCTGTTCCCTAGGACCACTGAGCCCACCCCCAACAAGCAGCACAGCACAACCACCACCAGCACCGCCCACACCAACTACCTCAGCACCAAGATCAAGGCTTGTACGTAGGCGTTCAGTGCTGAGACCACGACGCCCGAGATTCGAAAGGGAGGAGAACCGGCTCGTGGAAGTCCTGGACTCCATGACTAACCCTCTCCCCATGCTGTCAGCCGAGGCTCACTATCTGCTGAGCTTGGAGCCCAAACTGAAAATGGTGCCTTTACGAAGGCAGTCGGCAATACGGGCAGCAATCAACAGAGTCTTAGGGGTTGATTTACTAACCTTATAAACACACCACGAACGTTTATACACCTCTGCAGTGTGTTCCCTCCCAGCATGATCTATGGGTGGAATCTAAACACCTTTGTAATGTGTACACACCCAGCAGGTGTGTTGTGCAAAGCCCTGAAGGAATTCCAAGGTGATGTTGGGTAAATTAGCTCTATGTTGTGTTGCTTGCGTTGATGAATGCAAGGAATGTAAATGCATGAGCTAACCATTTTTGTCTAAACTGTGAAGCAGCATTATATATGCATCATGTGCATGATTTTTCCATATATGGCATTAGTGGAAATATGATTTTAGAGACTTTTTGGTTGATAAATACGTTTTGCTGTGTGAAAATCACACACACCTGGTGTGTGTGTGTGTTTTAGGTTAGTAAATCACCCTCTTAGACTCCGAAATTTTCCCGGAAGACTTTACACCACATGACACTGCACCCATACCTGTCCCACCCATTCCACAACCACCTGCACTTGTCCAAAACATGCACACCCATAACCCATACCCACACACACCCATGCAACATCAGCACCACCCAGCAACATGGCACCCACGTCTACATTCCCCTTATGTGTATCCCTCCACCAGCCTGGCACATAGCTCCACCACCTACACACAACAACCAGCTGTCTATTCCACAAGTTTAAAGGGAAATGCAGGAAATGCTCAGGAAGTCTTTTTCATTGGACGCTTGCGGAAAGACAGGAATTCTTCTTCATTGGACACCTCTGTTGTCGCTCCAAAGCGCTCCAAAACGCGCGTGCGTCGCGCATTTCCAATGTACAAAAACGCGCATTAAAACGCGCAAAACGCCGGGAGGAAAACACGCATGTGACGCGCTTATGAAAAACGCCCAGGTGTGAATGCAGACTTACTATTTTCCATCTCTCTGGATTCTTTTCCCTATCCTGCTGCACTCTCTTAATGCTGATCTATTAGTTCTGTAGCACAGTGTGCAGTAGAGGCAAACATGGAAATGCTAGACCATCGAATTCATGATATAACTTGCCAGCATAATTTTACAGAACGATGGAAGGAAAAGTGGTGTTACTTGTGGAGGTAAGGGCATGGATGTACAAGATACCAAAAATCTTACTGCAAAGGATACTTTGGGCACTTAGCAGAAGACCTCAGGCACATACTTTGGATACCAGGTTCCAGCAACGCTAGTGCTCAGACCTTTATCCAAGCAGGACCCACAGTCAGTGACAACTGCTGGAGGTTATCTAACTTCCTGCACCGAATTAATACCTGCCATCACAGCACCTGGCAGAGGATAGTCTTCTAGCTTTAAGTGACGCAAAACAATAATCCACAAAGGTCTGTGCTGAAAGACTATGATCACAGGTCTGGACAGGGAGCAGATAGTTATATCATTTGTGCCATCTGTCAATGACTGCTAGTTATGCTGCCTGCAATCAAGGTCTCAGTGGGGAAGCAGGTTTAATCTATGTGCTCTCTATCTATCTATCTATCTATCTCTAAGACATGTGCACTGGCAAACATTTGTTTAGTTTAGTTTTGATTTTGATTTTGTGTTATTTCGTTTTTCAGGATTCGGGTGTGAAAGTCAATTCCTATTCAGAATTCGGTTTTGGACGAAATTCGTTAGCGGTAGTTTGTTAGAACGTTCTCGTTTCTTATTCGTTTCATTAATTCCTTCATTCATTGCAGCGAAGTGACAATTGAGGGAAAAAATGTTTTTCTCCTTCTCTAATGTCACTTTGCGGCAATGAACGAATGAAACGAAACAAATAGGAAACGAAAACGAAACAAACGTTCAAACTACCGCTAACGGAAATTCGTATTCGTTTGCATTAGTTTTATCTATAATTCGGAATTCGGATACATCCGAATGTCTGAAAATTAATCCGAATTCATCAGAACAAAACTAATCGCACATGTCTACTATCTATCTATCTTTAACTTGCTCTACTATGATATGTCTTTTGTGGCTATAGTAAAAACAGGATTTATATCCATCCTATAAAACTGATCCCAATCTGATCTTAATGTCTATTGCCCATCAATCACTGCTGTAACCCAGCCCAATCTAAAAAGCGCACTTTAGCCCATAGGACAATATCTCTACCATTAAGTGCTACATATGTTTGTTTTCTCCCTTGTGTCCAAAGGTTCTAGATTTACTAGAGGTAGAATGTGATGACATGATGATCTGTTCTGTACAGAACAATGTGTGCCATTTGATATCAACATATCCACGTTTTCAGTATTTGTTTGCCCTCCCTAAGTCCTTCCAAGTCACACTCACAATATGGAGATTACAGTAAATGACCAAGGGATGTGGCAAAATTGCCTTTGAGTCAGGGTACCTCTGTTACCTCTTTTTTTTCTTCCAATTCAAATATTTATTGGTTAGCCCACACGTTAGTCTGCCTCCACACATGGTTAATCAGTGGGTCTGCTGATGTACACTGCTAAGAAGGCTTGTATATTCATGATGATCAGCATTTTTAGCTGTACTGCCATCTTCTCAATGTCCCCCCAAAAGAGAAAACAAGACCACTGTGGAGTAAGCTACTAAGTACTGCAAAAAGGAGTTTTTCACCAAAGCCAGTGCCCTAAATGTTTATTATGTGGTGTCTCTAATTGAGATGAAAACATACAGCAAAAATAAAGTCAACATCAACCAACATCATGTAGAGGGGTAAAGAAGGAAAACCTCATCTAGGCCCTAGACAGAGCTGTGTTGCTCAGAACTAATACAGGGAGCAAATCATGCAGGAGAAATTGGAGGAAGGTTATACTAATGTTCATGTTCATTATATATGATGGATGATGGGAAGAGAAGGTAAGGGTATGTTCAGCATTTGGGGATGCTTGCTGCAGCCAGTTGAATGCTGCTGCTGTAGCATTAAGGTTTACGAGCAAAGGTGTGCCCATTCCAGAATTGGAAAAGTTGGTGACATAACTAACAACGCTATAGATGTTTTTTTTTTAGTTTCAAAACAGTTTTTATTTTTCAGTAATGCATTGAATAAACGATGCACTAACACGAACATCGTGCGTGTGCATATACAGTAATGTAGACATTGGTATTGCTGTGTAACAGATGACATTATAACAAACATGGCATACTTGTAGCAATCACCTATCTGTGCTTAAGGAGGTGGGGAAGTGTTTGGTGGGGATCCCACCATTACGATCAGAGCAGACCAGAAGAGGAGAAGATCAGATGAGAAGAATAGTTAAGGGGGAGGATTGGGTGGGGGAAGGGGGGATTTGGGGGGTTTTGACGCTCGGTCCATTACACTCGCGAGTCGGCCATGTAGTTAGGAAGGGGAGAGGTCATGGGGGGATTAAACGTGTGTCAAAGGTCGGTGGCAGGAAGTGTCTTATCCAGGTTTTTTTTAGGGTGGGGTTGAGTATTTTGATTGTAGAGTCGGGAAAGGTAATATACTATTGGTGTTATAAAATGAGTAAAGGTGTGTAACGCCCTTTTCTTTCCACTTATGGAAAGCAGCAGGAGAGTCAAATGCCGGGGGGAAAGCTGGGTGGTGTAAGAAGGAGAGCATGGGTAGGTGGCGTGAGAGGAGCCCACTAGAATATTTGGAGGCATCCCAAATGCAGAGCGAATGACGTGTGATTGTGTTCGAGATTCCCTTTCTATGTTTAGGATGCATCCACAGGAGATTGTCAATAGTGTATGGATCGCAGTCCATGGCTTCGATCGAGACCCATAATGGTGTTTCAGTGGTCGCGTGGTATTTAGCTATAGGAGCTAATTGGGCTGCATAATAATCTTTTTGAAGGTGCGGTACGCCTAGGCCACCAGAGCGTCTACTTTGGTACATAGAGTTCGCCGGTATCCTAGGTTTTTTGTGTGACCAGATGAAGGAAAGGAGTAGTCGCTGTATGACTCTAAGCTGGTGGAGGTGTATTGGAGCGGGCAAAACCCGAAACGGGTATAAAAGTTTCGGCAATAGGGTCATCTTAATCGCAGAAATTCTACCTAGCCACGGGAGGGGGTAAGTGTGCCAGATTTTGAGAAGGTTTTTAAGCCTGGTGAATAAGGGGGGGGTAATTAGCGGAGTATAGGGAGGAGTGAGACGGGGTCAAATGGATGCCCAGATATTTGAGGGATGTGGTTTCCCAATGGAACGGGTAGTTAGATTTCAGTAAATCAAGTGTGTGAGGTGGTAAGGTTATATTATGGCCTTGGATGTAGATGTGTTGAGGTGTAGTCCTGAGAGATTGCTGAAGGAGTTTAGGAGGCTTATGGAGTTGGGGAGGGAAATATGAGGGTTGGATAGGAAGAGTAAAATATCATCTGCAAAGAGGCACAGTTTATGGTGGTGTCCTGCCAGTGGGATGCCTGTGATATCAGGGTGATTTCTGATTAGTTGTGCAAGGGGTTCTATAGCCAACGCAAATAGCAGTGGCGACAGTGGACAGCCCTGTCTGGTGCCTCTGAGGATGGGAAAGGGGGCTGATCTATGACCTGCCTTTTGCATGCCCAATTATAACAGCATGAACGGAATACCACGACTATTGACTATTCGCTTTTTCAAGCAGAAGACAGGCTCTGCGGACATTGTCACCAGCTTGGTGCCGGGGAATAAAACCAACCTGATCTTTATGGATAAGAGTGGTAATGGTTGAATTGAGTCTTGTTGCCAGCACTTTGGCCAGTAATTTGACATCAATATTTAAAAGAGATATTGGCCTAATGTTGTGAAGAAGGGGAGTTGTCTGGAGTTGGGGGCATAATAGGTGGCTATGGTTACTTCGCGATCACAGAGTGTGCCAATTAGAATTAGGTAGCGGCCCGATGGGTCTGGTATTTCTTTTGTGCATTGGAACTGCATAGAATTTTTAAATCCTATCAAAACACCCTGGTGTTTGGACGTGTCGTTGGCCATGTATACCTGTGAATAATGGGAGTGGAAATACTTTGGGTGGGAGGAGCGGGAAAGAGAGAAAAACAGCAACATGTTAGTGAACATTAACTTGGAGTCAAGGTTCTGACCTGAGCAGTAGGGCGATCCCTATTTGGGAGTCCCAACTGTGGGCAGAAGTAGGTCTCCCTACCGGTCGGTCGACCAGAGCAGGGGTGGAAGGAGGGGCACAGTGACCACCTCCCCGGCATCTCAGGGGAAGGATAAGTAGGATACATTATGAACCAGCATTAAAGCAACTAAATCCGAGAAAAGAGTAGTGTGCAAATTCCAGCCACCGTGGGTGTTTTATAAAAACCAACAGCCATAAGTCCCCTACAATGGGGGTTTTTGGTGGTTATGGCCTGTTAGGGGTTTCTGCCCATAAATTGGGACGTAGCACCCAGGTAGGCTGGAAAAGTCACACAAACATTGGGAATCATTTTCAGCTATGCTGTAACAGAACACATATGTGAACACAAATAAAGAGCTGGGTTAGTGCTATAAATTTGCAAATAGGTAACCTTCAAAAATGCATATAGAGCTAGGTATCTTGCCCCACGCGGGTAACTGTGGGAACTTGCTTGTAATGAGGAGAGATAACCTAGGTCTGGACCGACGTGGTCCAGAAGGTGGACATACTTAAACCAAGGCATTAGGGGCAATCACGGAAGTCCAGCGAGCCTGGTTAAGGTGTCTAGACTATAGCACTGGGGCGGTCTTCCAGGGTCCCGAATGTGGGTAGAGGGAGCATAGAAAAGCCATCTTGTAAGCGCTGTCAGCCATCAGTGTCCGAGCCTGAGACCCCTGAAGCGTGGCGTTGCCGTTGTTGTTGTGGTGAGCGAGTGTGTGGGGGCGCTCTAGGGGTCTTAGGGGGAGTTGCACACTGGGGGTTTCGATGGTCTGATGAAGGGGGGCGTCGAGTGTGGAAGTCAGCCACAAGGAGGCCCAAATCTTCGAGCAGTCCCAGGGCCTCCGCTGAAGTTGAGGCTTGGTGTTGGTGGCCCCTGTACGAAAAGAGAAGGTGAAAGGGAAAACCCCACTGGTAGGCTATGCCGTGATGTTGAAGGTGCTGGAGGGAAGGTTTCAATTCTCTTCTTTTAGAGATAATGGAGGGTGCTAGATCAGCAAAAACCTGATAGCCGTGATCTTGGAATGACAGGTTCCCTTTCTTCCTAGATTCCTGCATTATTGATTCTTTGGTGCGGTAATAAAGGAATTTAACAATAATGTCCCTTAGTGGGCCATCTTTGGCACGGCGTGTGAGGGCACGATGGATGCGTTGGAATTCCAGTCTCTCGTGTGGTATAGAAGGCACTAACTCCTGAAGCAGGGCTGTAGTGAAGGCCTGGAGATCTGTTACTGATTCCGGAATACCGCAAATCCGTATATTCGAGCGGCGGGATCGGTTTTCCAGATCTTCCAGTTTAGACATGAGTTGTAGGTTTTCATATTTCATGTTGTCTAACTCACGGTCGTGTGTGTTCAATGTCGCAGCAGCATCATCCATCCTGGATTCAAGCTCGGCTGTTCTGTGGCCAAGGTCACGAATCTCCTTTGTCAGCTTTTCAGTGATCTGTTTAGATGTGCTGTGTAGAGCCCTCTGCAGCATGCGGTCGATTCTTTGCAGGAGTTCTTTGTGCCCAGATCGCTCTCTGGTGGGGGAAGGAGAGCTGGCCCTGCTGTCAGTGTTATCTCCCTATGAGTGTGGGATTCGAGGGGGGGAGGACCTCAGCTCTGTGTGAGAGCGTGTGGGAGATGGCCCATCTTGGCTGCAGAAGCCGTCATGCTGCCTCTAGGATTTTTGCCTTTCTTGTTGGGTTTGGTGCCTGTGGGGGCCATGGCTGCGTGGCTGGGACTATACCTGAGCGGGCAGTGTGTGCTGTTGGTCGGAGGGTTCGCTGGTGCCGGTGCTGCTGTCCCCCGAGATGCCGACGAGGTAAGGAGCGGCTCTAAAGCACGTCAGCCATCGAGCGCACCGCGCATGCGCCCCGCGCATGCGCCCCGCTATAGATGTTTCTTAGTGGGCAGTATGTGCAGGAGAGGAGTGTGGAGGGTATGCAGGTAAGAAGTGCCAAATGATGACACCCCTGGCAGGTAACAAAGGTTTATCTGAGGCGCAGAGTCTAAATAGCACCTTGATCTTCAGAGCATTACACAAGTCATGGGTCAGTGATTCTTTTGGCCCATGGACTACTTTAAAGTGAGATATCACCAGGTTGTGGCCTGCAGTATTGTCCCAGCAAGGGGGTTGCAGGAACAGTGTAGCTACAATGCAGAAACAAGTAAATGGTACTTTGTCTGACTCCAGTTCAGGCTGAAGCCAAGGCAGGAAGCAATTAAGTTTAGTCAAAGTCCAAGCAGATGATGAGGCAGAGAGCAGGCAAGAGTAGAAAAGGTCTAAGCAGAGATGGAGGCAGGCAGCAGGAAAGAGTAGACAAAGTCCAGGCAGAAGTCAAGGCAGGCAGCAGGCTAGACTAACAGGAATGAGCAGAGTTTGCAATCTGGGTCAGTAACAAGCAAGGCATAACAATGGTAGAACAAGGTAGCTAGCAAGATGTCACAGCACCAGCCATCATTAGAGAAGGAGTTTAAATGCCCTCATTGGCCTGTGTACATGGCCAGTGTCAAAAACACATGCTAATGCATGCGCACTAATATAGATGTATGCTAACGCATATGCACCGACATGCGCACAGTTGCCCATCCATCGCCTAAATGATCCAGGGTGTGTGCATGACATGCTACACACTGACAAGACAGACTAGGCTCCTGGATGTACAGATTCAGATCCTAGAGGTACTGTAACAGGAAGTATCTGCAGAAGAGGTGTGTGGAGGGTATGATGGTGGGCAGTATGTGCAGAAGAGACAAGTGGAGGATATGTGAGTGGGAAGTATGTGAAAAAGAGTAGTGTGGAGGGTATGGCGCAGGCAATATGGTCAGGGAAAGACTGAAGAGGGTATCACGATGAGCAGTATGTTCAGGATAGGAGTGTGGATAGTAGGATAGTAAACAGTATGTGCAGGAGAGGAGTGTGGATGGTTGCTGCTCTAGAATTAAGGTAAATGTCCAGCCAATTTTTTTGTTTGTTTGTTTTGTATAGAGTGGGAACGGGTTAGAATTCATGTTTTTATTTTTTACTTACGTTGTGTCCCAGTGAAAATGGGTCTTACAAAAGAGGGAGGTAGGAAAAATTTGCAATAGGAATACATACAGCTAAAAAAGCTGGCTGGGGGGTCGGGGCTCCAGTCTTGTTCTCTAGTGTAAAGGTAAAGAGGCTTTGTTTTTTGTCTCTGTTGCTACAGAACTAACATGTGAACTATCAGAAGTATTAACAGTGTATAAAAAACAACAAGCACACACTAACAAATTGGTTGTCCACACTTTCTGGAATATGTTTGAATATTTATGTCTATCGTTAAGCAAATTATACAGCTTTAACACACAGTCAGCATAATGTGCGTTAATTATCACAGCGTATTCTGGAGGGAAATGTGCCCAGAATCACCCTGTAAAGCATAAACATAATTTTAAATTTGAAGAAACCCCTTGAACTGACATTTCTTGGAAGGAGCCGACAAAGATATCAACAGAATAGCTGGCTTATTTGATAAGACAGTGTAAAGAGCAAATATGGTTCTCAAAGTTCAGTTTCTCAGAGCAAACATCCAGAATTCAGTTCTATCTAGTGAAATATAACTTCTGTGTTGTAACCATGGGTTAATACATTTTGTGTTATTAAGTAGGCTTATGGAAGTATTGGAGACATGCTGTATTTTGATTTGCTAGAGCAGCCTTCTCAACCTTTCACGTCTCAGGTAACCCTTGCTGATAATTGCTGTATCTACAGCTCATGGTACATTAGGGTGAACAGTTTGTAGAGGCATAAGAATATGAAATTTGGCATACTTACCATATTTGACAAATAGGGCTGCTCTACACGAGCAAATACATTTTTGTAATATTAATGAAATGAATGATAATAAAAAAGGCCAGAAAAAAAAGGCAGCCAGTGAAAATTGTAGTGTTTCCTTGCATTGCTGCTCACTTAAGAAATGCCCCCTTGTCACTTCAATGGTGGTCAGTGAAGCGTAATGAGGCAGCCTGAGGTGGTTGCCTCAGGCACAATCTCATTGGGTCATGTGGCCACCTGCTGGGTCATGTGGCTACCTGATAAGAGCTAGAAACCTGTCACACTCTGACCGGTGTCCCGCCTAGCTCACTGATGTCACTGGTTGCCAGAAGCTGAGTCGGAAGTGTCCTTCCCAGCTGCTGGCAACCAGTGACATCAGAGAGCTGAGCGGAACGCATGCCCTATGAGCCAGCCCATGCCCCCCCCCTGTGCATCACAAGTAGCCATAGCCAATGAGATGTCTAGGGAAGCTGCTGGTTTTATCCATGCCTTACTCTATCCAAAACTAAAAAAAAGATGTTGAATACTAGGGATGCACCGATACCAAGTACAGTATTCGGTACAAGTACAAGTACCGATACTTTTTGAGCTCCAAGACTAGACTAGAGAAAAATTCAAAAGTTAGGAGGCAGCTGTCATTTGTAAGGAGCACACAGAGCTCCTGGGATTTGTACACCTCTGTGTTAATGTATGATTTAGTTTTTTTAAATATAAATAAAGGGATGCACCGATACCAGTTTTGCGAGTACTGATACTTGCCCAAGTACTTACAAGTATGAGTACTGATACATTTTTGTTTATTGTCATGTGACAGTTTTTTTAAAACAATATCGACTAATGATTTCAGGACAGTGGTGGAGCATTAGAGCTAGGTCCCAGCTGCAACCTCTGCAACCCTAGTAGTTCTCATAAAAATGCTAAGTATCGGCATTGGTACGCAAAAAAAATCGGTGCATCCCTATGAATACAATAAAAGCTGATTTGGTTTTTAAAGTCAATAGAAAATGAAACTGAATTAAACAGGCAGAAAGTGGAATCTGTTGTGTAACCATGAACTGAAACCCAACAGGGACTTTGCTATATCTGTTGACATTAGTTTATACCATTGTTTTGCATCAGTTACAGGTCCACTTTAATGTTTGTGTGATTTTCAATGCTGACCTTTTGCCTTGTAAGGTTGGTTCAGCAACATTATGTCCCCCCAAAAATCAGCTGCCTACCTGAATATACTGAATTATCTAAAGGCATGGGCATATTCAAAGATGACAATGCCAGGGGTTGTGAAAGAGTAGTTCAGGGATCATGAGGCATAATTCTCACACATGGATTGGCCAACACAGAGTCCAGACCTTAACCCCATTGAGAATCTTTGGGATGTGCTGGAGAAGACTTTACACAGAGGGCTGACTCTCCCATCATCACTACAAGATCTTGGTGACAAATTAATGCAACTCTGGACGGAAATAAATGTTGTGACATTGCATAAGAAATGATGCCATGATCAAAGCTATAGGGGGTGAAATTAAATATTAGAGTATGTGACTTTTTTTTAGCTAGGCAGAGTAGTTGTGCAATGTTTTTGTATATTGGTGTGAGTAAATGTTTATTTAATACCTGTTTATCTTTTGCTCTTGGGCCTTTCCTTAGTAGGGTGACAATACTATCACACCGGCTATCACACTTGCTTCCAGTGCTGCCGAAGCATTGTCCTCCTGTTATGTAAACCACAGCCAGCAGTGCTTTTCACCAATCTGTTGCAGTCAATGCTGGTTGATTAACAATTGCTTTACTAAGACTTGGGACTTGATACTGGGGCTTCCTTCTTCACTGATGTCACTAACAACCTCAAGTGACCCCTCCCCACCCACAGCCCTGGTCTGCAGGGATGGAATCACTTCTCAAAGCAAGATAAAGGGTTTTCATTGATTTTTCTTATTCCAAAACCTGCGGAGTATAGATATTGAATACCTGCACTATACCCTGCATTATTGTAAAATGCAGGTTTCACATATACTTTAAGGAAAAGTGAATTTCTTGGAGGACGATTCCTAGTAAGTCTTTGCTCATGGCAAACTACACAGAACTTTAGCCCATTGATTTATAACCTAGAGTATGCCTCTGTTGTGAACCTTGTCACTTCAGCAAAGACATTTCCCCTCTTAGTCTGTCAATAGAAGAGCAGCCAAACACTCCAGCTACATGGAAATGTCAAAGGTAGAAAAGGTCAGTCTAGTGGCATAAGTATGTTTCCCGGGGGTGAGTACTGGCTTCCCAATGCATGCGTGCTAAACTATAAAGGAAGATGTCTGTGGTTTAGAAACACTCTTCAAAGTGCATGTATTTATGTTTACTTCAACGAGGGAAAGATTTCCCCTGCTGCTACTGTTTGGACCCTAGTTCCAAAAAAAGCCTTCTAAAATACTTTTTTCCATTATTTGGTTATTTGCAGTGCAGGAAATTTGAAAGGACACAAAGGTCAGGGATCCAGAAGGGGACATTAAATTGTTACATGGAAGAACGGGCACAAACATTGTAAAAAAAATAAATAAACCAAAAAAATCTCTGAGGTATTTTAGAAAAGGGAACTTGTAGCAATTACTCTCTAGGCGATTTGTGCAGACTCAGTGGAGCGTAAAGTCCTGTAACAGATATGTTTATTGTTACAGTAGAACAATGTTTATAGAACTTGTTCGCAATGAGATGCTGAGCTGAATCATGTCCTATACTCTTGTGGAAGGAAGAGTGATTGCACAGCGTAACTCAATCTGAATTGACACAAGCAGAGTGAGCAAAGGATAAGCCATTAAAGATTTTGCTTCATATTCTGTTGTCATATCTTGTTCCTGTGTCATCTAAAACCATATTTATGTCCTCGTGGACTGCATACAAGCATGCTTTTATATGAACAGTGACTGCTTAACGTATGCGTTGAATGAGAGATGAGTTCCCGGTTTTTTGATCACTCAGGGCCTTGTTTGAAGTAGACAGTAACTATGCATACACAATCACTAAAAGCCCATATAAACTTTAACAATAAAAATTATTTCAAAAGTAATTTTCGTTTTAAAATCTGAACCTTTCAATAAAATTATAGCTGGTGATCCTGCCATGAAGGTCTTTTTTCAGAAACATAGGTTTCCAATGGAGGCTACAAGAGGCCGTTTTAACACAATTTTTTAACGGGCATGGTCCATTATTGTCACTTTTAGAAAACCTATGAGTAGAAATGCCATATGGCCACCCCAGTGTGCATGTAGACAGGTGGCTGCAAAGAGCCTGCATAAGATGAGCAGCTTCATGATTCAAAGCTGAAAAATGGTAAAAACAAGGATTTTTTTTAAAATGGTAATTGCTTATGATTAGCGGTGCTTTAGCGTACTAAAAGGGATCCAGTTAAGGTTTACATCTACTATAAGTTCCCAGGACACTGACAGTAATCTTAAAGCGGTAATAAAAAAAAAAGTTTTCACACTATTTTAAATGCTGATTAAATCACTTACAATGGATGCTGCTCCTTGATGTTTAAAAGTTTTAGCTTCCTCCAGAGTCAGCTGGTCCCCTGAGCACTGGCCCTGATATCCTGTTTTAGGGTGGCTCCTGTCCTTTGCACGGTCCTATGGAGCCACCCTTGTGTTTTCCAGTAATCTGTTTGTGTCTCCACAAACACATAGCAAGACAATCCTCTCCCTTCCTCCCTGCTGCTCCTTTCCCCCCGTTTCCCTTCTGGAGCCAATTGTTTGGGAAAATGATGACTGTAGTGGGCAAAAATATAAAGAAATAATTTGCTTGACAATGTATATCTGTTTGATCTGGATGCATGATTGAAATGCATCCAGATCATATAATATGTAACCTTTTCACTTACTTTAATTTTATATAGTTTTTTATATAGTATACTGCTTTTACACTTCTAATAGCCTTTTAGTAGGCTTGTAATAGCCTTCTAATAGCTATTAAGAGCCTCTAGTAGGCTATTAAGAGCCTTCTAATAGCCTCTAATAGTAAGTACTTGATGATTAATAGTTAATGTAGGTTTAACCTTCTGACAGTAAGTGAAAAAAAAAACAACAATAACTGATACAGCTTCAAGAATCTGATGGTTGTTCTAGTCCTCCCCTCCCCTACTGAAAGATATGTCTTCTCTCCCATTTGTGTTGCTGCTGTAAATTTACCTTCTGTTCCATAATGGTTAAA
This sequence comes from Nanorana parkeri, assembly GCF_000935625.1. Taxonomy (NCBI): domain Eukaryota; kingdom Metazoa; phylum Chordata; class Amphibia; order Anura; family Dicroglossidae; genus Nanorana; species Nanorana parkeri. The sequence continues at coordinate 80,680 of NW_017308597.1, read as the reverse complement.
TCATGCTCACTGAGACAGAAAGTGAAGCCTCAGATAGCAGCAGAATTAAAAAATTGTCTGGACACTTTTTCTGATACTTCACCATACAACCCAACTGTCCTGGATCCCGTGGGACTGTCCTGATATTTGAACTGACTCCTCAGTTCTATGGATCAAGGACACATCCCACCATACAAATAAATTAGTTGGCCGCCAAGCCATATGTGTGAGGTGTATACTTCCAGTAGGCTTGGAGTCTTTTTAAAGTGCTTGTTACCCCAAAAATGATTCCAAATCTGTGTTGTATTATACAGTCACTTCCTATTAAAGGAGAAGTATACCAATGAAACTGCAAAATTACTCATCCACTCACTTGTTATATCTCGTCTTGACTATTGCAACTCCCTCCTCATTGGCCTACCTCTACACAGGCTCCTCCACCCTCTATCATGAATGCAGCTGCTGGAATCATTCACCTAACCAACCGCTCAGTGTCTGCACCCCCCTCTGTCAATCCCTACACTGGCTTCCAATAGCCCAAAGGATAAAATTCTAAATATTAACAACCACTTACAAAACCATCCACAACTCTGCCCCTGGCTATATCTCAAACCTGGTCTCAAAGTATCACCCTAACCGTCCCCTCCGCTCTTCAAAAGACCTTCTGCTTCCCACCTCCCTCATCAACTCCTCCATGCTCACCTCCAGGACTTCACTAGAGTCTCTCCCATCCTATGGAACTCTCTACCCCAACATGTCCATCTATCTCCCACTCTGACAGCCTTTAGGCAATCCCTTAAGACTCATCTCTTCAGGGAAGCCTATCCCACCGCATCCTAACCACTCAACCATCAAGTTCTCAAACAATTCATCCCCACACAGATACCTCCTCATGTATCACTTGCCCCTCCCTTTTAGATTTTAAGCCCTCATGGGCAGGGCCCTCCTTACCATCTTGTCTTGAATTGTATTGTGATTGTAATGTCTTCCTTATATTGTAAAGCACTGTGCAAACTTTTGGAGCTATATAAATCCTGTATAGTAATAATAATAATAATTGGGAGAGAAAAATGTACTCGTCCCAATACTTAGAGCTGGTGTGGGACACTGTAGCTGTCACATGCCGGCATTATAGATTATGAACTGAGTGATCACGAACCGATGAACGCTCAGCTCACAGCTTCTCCCTGCAGAGAGTGGTGACTGTCAATCGCCATTTCCTGCAGGGATTCCCCACTACCCTTTCTATTCCTCCAGCCCTCATTGGAGGGACAGACAGTGAAGGGGGTGGGCACAGCTGGTTCTGTCAATCGGGCAGCGGGGTGGATCCCGACGATATTCTAGTAGTAGCCAGCTAGTGTCTTGTGTGTTTTTACATCATTTGCATTGCCATACACTTTATATACCTCTTTAAACCATGCCCAATATTCAATGTATACATATACAATGTAGGCAATCCACTACTGTGCACTCCGCAGATCATGCACTTTTAAGGTGTTCTTCTTTCTCACGTTCTAAATTTGGGAGGTATGCTTCAGTCTTGGGGGTTGATTTACAAAAGCAGCATTAGGTGTTTACTTAGCAAAGTGAATATTGGTAGATATGGTGAATCTGTGTTCACTTTGAATAACCAATTATGTGTGTGGGAAATAAAAAAAAAACAGGGTTTGTGCTAGCACATGTTTGGGTATTCAAAGTGAACACAACTTCACCTTATTAACTAAAATTCACTTTGAGAAGTGAACATACACTTTGTTAATTTAAAAACCTGCACTCCTTTAGTAATTCAACCCACGGCCTCATTTTTGCTGTGCGTAGACCAGGAATGTCATATTATAAGTTATTTTAATAATTTCCCCTTGTCCTTGTCAGAAATAACAACCTGCTCTAGCATTTCATATCTTACATTTTAAAAGACACGTCCTAACCCTTTATGTGATCGTGTCTTACATGTTTTGGAACTACAACCACTGAACGGGTTACAATTATAGAAAGGCCACAAAGACCTGGATCAAAGACAACGTCTTGTAAGTGCAGCAGACAACCTGTTATTAAGGCAGTTTCCACTGCTCTTATTCTTATGTTTGCCTGCCAACATAGAACCAAATCAATAAACATTTTAATTACTGACAGAATTAATTTTTTTTGTTATATATGCATGGCATTTGGGTTTTTGATGATAGCACAGTATACGTCCCACTGGGCTTATTCATAAAGAAATGAGCAAAAGCAAGACATTGATTTTGTCCAAAGAAACTGATTAGGTGCTCAGTTTATGAAAGCATGGGTTGCTGTAAGCTGAAGCTGATTTTCGAAATACATCTATGTTTAAAAATAAAGGTACAATGAACATGCCATGGGGGGTTCACGCTAACACTGACTGCTGCATTTTCCTTTTTATACAGTTTAAAAAAAAAAGTATTATAAAGGTAACAGGAGAAGTAAACCCCAACAGCTGTGTACTAGCTGCAGTGCGGATAAAATTGCAGACTTTAGTGGTCAGTGCCTGAAATGTACAGTCAGTGGGCATTACCTACAATTGTCCACCAAAACTTTAAAGTGACTATCACTTTTCCAAAAAAGAAGAAAAAGAGGGTTTGGACTTTTAAGGTACTCCAAGGATCACACAAAACTTATGTAGTTTTTATATAAAGTGAAACAATTTTTATTTATAAATATATTTAAAATGCATGGTTTTAAAAGAAAACAAAACAAAATTGCCTGAAAGAGACCATAGGATGTAGCCGCATCCTCCCACATTTGTATCTATATTACAATACTTATTGCAATTTGCTGGATATCAGCTTCCTAATTTAATTTGTAGTCCCGTGGAAGGAAAACAGATTTCAACGCATTTCACGGAGATCTGCTTCTTCAGGAAATAGGCTACTGTCTTTCTACAAAAAAATCATATGTTTTATTTACAAAGAGTTCATAGGTTACCTATGCAAATGCATTTGAGTATTTAATACAGTTTGTTTGATTTCATAAACTTACAATAGTCTGTAAAGATGGCTAGATCCACCACTGACCGTCACTTAATCATGGGCGCGGACAGGGAGGGACCAGTAGAGACGGGGTGGGGAGCAAGGCAACCCCAAGTCAAAGTAGGAAACTACAGAGTGAGAGAGGTTTCAGAAGAGGCCAGATTTTCTATTGAGTGAGAACATCTCAGAAATTCCTCTTCTTATTAAATAGATCACACCTATGAAAAAACGATGAAAACTCTTTAAGTGACCATAAAGGGATCTGTCCAAATGGGTAAAAACAAGTATAGTTTATCGTGTTACCTGGCATTATCCATTTCCATCACTGGTGTACCTTCTATAGCCAATAACTTGGGCTCCAACACAGCCTCTGAGTAAGACCAATGAGGTATGTCAATATTACATTCTGAGATAATGACAAATCTTTAAAAGGACAGGTACACAGGCCTCTAGGGCCTTTTCACAAAAGTGCATCTAATCAAAACAAACAAACAAAAGTCTCCATAAGCTTGTCTCTTCTCCTTATCTCGGCAGGGAATGAGCGGCACTCTCCGGGGGGGGGGGCCCTCTTCATCCTCGCTGGGCCCCCCCCAATTGGCGGAACGCCAGGGCCCGGTCGCAATTGCGACCCTGGTAGTTCCGCCAGTGCCCTCATGCACTCTCATATCCCTCCTCGCCGGACGCCAAAACGCTAATTATGATGTCACGTCCGGCGTAGGGGCCATTTACGCGCATTGCGCGCGCATCCATGCAAAAAGAGGCTTCATGCACATGTGCATAGGGGAACAAGCTCAAAAACCATCAGTTTACAAAAAATATGTCACTTCCTGTCAGGAAGTCCCAATTGAACATCCAGGAATGAAAGGATTAATCCTTTTCCAGCCTTCAGCTATGAATGTACATTCCAAAGTTTATTCAAGCTTGGTCAGTCTTGAAGGGGGCAAGGCCACACATGTATAAATTATCTAAGGTATCTAACCAATTCTTTAACCTCTATGTGAAGACCCCCCACGCCCGCGCCCTCAAGCAGCAGTACAGTGGGCATCGCCATTAACATTACTTCAAGAAACATTTTAAGCATACTTTTTTTTTTTTATTATTTTTTTTTTATATATACATACACCATATTTCATTAACAAATCATTCTTGTATATTATGAACAGATAGTATATTATATGGCAGTAATCTGTGATTATGGTTAAAGGACCACTGCGCTAGGACTGGATATTTAATTGGTTAAAAAGGGGCCAGCAGCAACTCTGTATAAGTGTATGTCTAGTATGGCAAGCAAGTTGCGCTTGGTCAGTGTGAGTGTGAATTATGAAGTGAAACAAGAACCCACAACTACTGGATCAACAAGACCCTATCGTCTCTGTGAAAAACAAAAAACAAAATTCTATCTCAAATATGCGAAAAACTGTGAATATTCTCTCAGAACAGAGGCAAACTATAAACAATATATAAGTGAGCGCCAAAATCATTAATGCATGTGATGCATGAACAATAATCAAACCAAATCACAGTGTTCTGTGAATATATATGTGACAGAAGTACCGGGCTCAAGCTATAGCCCAGACCCTCTGTTATAAAACAAATCAGGACTTAATTCCTTATACAACCAGTGAGTCTAAAAACTGGCATGTGTAAATCTAATCCAATGGTGAAGATATGTGATTACAATAACCTAAACAGTGATACTTAACTTAGTATAACTATGTTTCAATCACCCGTTGAGCAGTGAACAATATTAATTGTGAAAATTAAGATATACTTAATTGCTTCCCCTCTGAAGTGGATAGCGGGATTGGATAATTTAGAGCGATCACATCAGTTTAACAGGCATTCAGTGGGTTAAATATTTAGGAATATCTATACGCTGTAGCAGGCAGTCAATTTCAGAGGTTTTGTCGTTTATATGTCAAAGTAAAACGGCTACTTCCCTGTCCATCAATGATGTTTTAGATGAATAGTCCGTTCATTTTGTTTGATGGATATCTCCGTTTAGGAAAACATTATCAGAAGGTCCTGGGATTTCTAATGTTCCATCCCCCTTATTAATTTGAGATGTTCAAAATTAGGCAGTCAGGGATAACTTTTCTCCTTCAAGCCTTCCAAAGCCTTTCCACCTGGGCCGACGGCGTATATCTGTTAATATCTCATAAGAGAGACAAATAGAGAAAAGAGGCGAACCCTCTAAGTGCAGTAACCAAACACGATTTATTTTTGAAATAAAACAAATGCACTTACAGGATTCACGAACTGATAAAAGCTTTTTAAAACATATTGCAGGCACTCAGCTATGAGAGGCGAAGACCAAACTTCCTTTGACGCGTTTCGTAGATTACTTTTCAAAAACTTACTTTGACGCATTTCGTAGATTACTTTTTCAAAAGTATAGTGTTCCGGCAGTTGGTTTACGATATAAATTCGTAGCCACACGTCCGTCTTCACGAATATTTATCTCAGTATCCAAAAATGGCAGTCTATTGGGATTAGATGTCATCGTAAACTTTAGATTGTATTAATTGTTCTGGAGGGTATCGACAAATCTAGTTAATTCTCGTTGAGTGCCAGTCCCTATGAAGAGGATATCATCAATGTACCTCCGCCACAACAGAAAATGGCAGAGGTACAGTGAGTATAACTCAATTGAAAAGATCATTCTTTCCCACCCCCCCAGGTACAGGATTGCGTATGAAGGGGCACAGCATGTCCCCATCGCCACACCCTGCACCTGGAGGTAGTGTTCCTCATCAAAGATAAATACATTATGTGTCAGAATATAATGAAGCAATTGAACAACAAAGTTATTCAGCCACCATTGTTCCTGACCTCTTTCTTGTACACTTTGTATCCCTTTATCATGGGGAATAATCAAATAGAGTGCTTCCACATCAATCGCCACCAGGATTGCTCCAGTTGGCACCACAATGTCTTCTAGAACTTTTATCAGATCTCCTGTATCCTTTACAAAAGATGGTAGTCCCAAAACATGGGGCTGTAAAAAACTATCAACATATTGACTAGCCGGCTCTGTTAGGGACCCTATTCCAGATACAATAGGCCTCCCTGGCGGTTTCTCAACATTTGTGTGTAATTTAGGTAACGCATAAAAAGTTGCTGTTTTTGGAAACTTCACACATAAGAAACCAAACAAATCTTTGTCAATCAAGCCCTCAGCGAATGCTCCCTGCAGCAGCAAATTAAATTTACCTTTTAAATCATCAGCTATATTTATTGATATACATCTATACCATTGTTTGTTCATCAGTAGGTTTTTACACATAGTTGTATATTGTTCATTACTCATTATAACAATGTTTTCTCCTTTATCAGAAGGTTTCACCATTATCGAATGATTGTCTCTAATTTCCATTAACCTTTGCTGGTGTTCTTGGGTGAAATTTCCAAATGTTTGTCCAAGGAGGGTTAATTGTTCAATTTCTTTTGTGGTCTGAGTAACAAATGCTCAAATGTTTGGGTTTGTTTGCAATGGAGGGAATTTTATGGATTTACATTTAAACTGGGGAGCTTTTTGGGGAAGGTCAAGAGGAGCGGTCTGTACATACCTATCACAGATATCTTCATTAATCTGACTAATTTCCTCCTCAATCTCTCTTATATTGAAGGGGGTGGGATTGTTTTCTTCTAATAGCCCAGTGAGGACCTCTAAAGTTTGTTTATCTTTCAAATCTGATGCATAGTCCAAATTAGCCTTTATTATTTGCTGATCATTAAGATTATGATGTTTTTTTTTTAAATAGGCATTTAAAGGTTAGCTTCCGTGCAAATAAATTAATATCTTTAATTAATTCGAACTTGTCAAGGGGCGGTGTGGGACAGAAACGTAAGCCTAGTCCTAAGATGTTTAGTTGTTCATCAGTAAATTTCACCACATTCAAATGTCTTTGTTGTCTATTGGTCTTATCAGGAATGCATCTAGATTCCCTCCTCTCCTGGCTTCTCCCAGGTTTGTCTGACCTAAAAAAAAATGTAGACAGACATGGAAGTGTAGGTGTGCTTATTTGTGAAATTTTAGTGGTGCTTGCAATACTCATCGTGTTCTTAGGGATCGCACCTGTTTTTATAGATTCTCTCCGAATCTCAGTGTCATCGATTTTTACTATGTTTGTACGTGATGTTATGTCAGCATCACTCAGTGATTCAAAGGAATTACCTCCACCTTGTATCGATGTATTTTTGTGCTTAGGTGACAAATAACATCTTTTTGTTTTACCTTTGCCATTGTGAAAATTGAAAAAAAAAAGAAATTAAAAAAAAAGAATATATGTGTATAAAGTACAGTACCAAGAAGCCAGGGAGACAGCCCATCCCAGAATTTGGATGCATTGGTGAAAGGGAGGGGGCAGGCATGCGCAGGTACCTCTATAGTCAAAACTGCAATTTCACATTAAAGAGAACCCATCACAAATAAATTAATGAAGGAATTTAAATGTTCACTCTTTCTTTATTATAACTTTATAGGCTCACTTATGTTTTCTTTATTTATCTTTATGTAGAATGCTTTATCTGAGTCTGGTCTCTTAGCTGTAGTGTGAGGGATATTAGCTTCTGGTCAATTGCCTTACACACTGCACACTCTGAAGATGGTAGACAGTGTATGAGGTCTCAGCATTTGCAGTTCTCATATTCGGTAACAACACGTTTCTTTTAAATGTCAGTTATACATTTTCTGCAAAGTCTCAATTCTTAAAGCCCAGTTGAACCCACATGAGGCATTACTGTAAAGATCTTAAATCTGTTGCCCTTTTCATTTTCTGTATACTAATTGCTGCAGCAAGGGTGAAAAAACACTGTTCTGGCAGCACATGGGAGAGCCGGGCAGCTGCTCTCACACATAAAGCAGTGGCTCAGCTCTCCAGTGGTCTGACATAATCCCCACCACCACCACCACAACCTCACCCGCCAACACTGCTCTGCTTTTGATTGGAGCAGTGTTTGGAGGTTGTCAGACCACTGGAGACCCAGGCTATAAGAGACTTACCAGAAAACCAGCCCGCGCTCAAAGACGCACACGTTAATGTATTGGTGCACACTCGTTCTGTCTATTTAATCAGACATGAGAATGGGGCAAGTTGCTGGTCATCAGTTAGTCCCTGTGTTCCTTGGGTTTCATCCTGTATATCTGCTTTCCTGTGTATAAACCCAGCTTATGACTGTTTGACTTTGCCTCTGCCTTTTGATCTGGTAAATCGAGACTTTGCTTGTATGATCTTGTCTTATGATCTTGACTGCTCTCATGATAATCTTTCCGGTAATGCCAGATTCTGCTTACCTGTGTATAATTCCGGCTTATGGTTCTGACTCCAGTTCCGGCTATCAATCTGACGCCTTGCATGCCTACAGGTTTGTGACTACAAATACGGTACGTGCTCACCAGTTACGCAGTGGCTGTTAGCTCCAGCATCCAGGATTTTTTGTGGTCATCCTGGTCCTGTGGACTTGATCTCTTCCACATTCTCAAGCGTCCCTACTGACTTCGTCATCTGTCATCAGCGCCAGGACCTGTGCCACGCCACATTCTTATATCCCATGTTACCACTTCCAGAGGTGTAGGATGAGAGGTGCATGAGTAGCCCTCTTCTCAGATCAGTCGCCATCCATGACACAGGCTGCTGCTTTGTGTGTGAGAGTAGTGGTCTGAGGCCTGGTTCACAACTAGGCGTATTGCATATGCGCATCTGTCGCACGTTTTTTTTACAGCGATTCACGGTAAAAAAATCGCGCGACAAATGCGCGTTTCCGAGGGCTACTTGGCTGTATCCCAATGGAAGAGCGCAACAAAAACGGCCCAAAGTAGTACATGTAGCTTTTCAGGCGTGGGCCGTTTTGTAGCGCGTTAGGGACGGGCTGAAATACGCCAAGGTGTGAACCAGACCCATTGAATACAATGGGATTTAGATGTTTGAGCGTTTTGTAGAGCGTTCGTCGAGCGTAGAACACGCTACAAAACGTTTAGGTGTAAACGAGGCCTGACTGTCCTACGTGCTGCTTGCACAATGATGTCCTTTCTGCAGCACTCAGTAGTGTTAAAAAAAAAAATAACAGAAAATGTTACTGTATATGCTGCCTGACTGCATTACTGTAATCATAAAGGTTCAAGATTATTACTGAATATGATTCTAGGGTGTTTCTATCTCTTTAGATTTTAGTAGATATACATCGCTTTAGTATGCATTTGGATATAAAGTGTAAGGAAGGAGCTGGCGCATGCGCGGCGCACTCTATGGCGGACGTGCCCTAGAGTAGCTCTGTACCTCGCCGGCGTCTCAGGGGATTCATAGACCGGCAAAACCCAGCGATATGGAAGAAAAACATCAGCGACAGCTAAGGTACTGACCCGGCTGCGCAGCCATGTCCCCCACGGGCACCAAAACCAAAACGAAAAGCCGCAATATCAAAGAAGCCTTGTCGGCTTCTGCAGCCAAGATGGCGCCGATCACCATCCGCTCCAGCACAGGCACAAGAGCTTCCTTCCCACGCTTCCAGCAGTCCGAGGGAGAGGACACTTGAAACAGGGCCAGTTCCCCCTCCCCAACTAGAGAACGTTCAGGCCACAAAGAACTCCTGCAGAAAATCGACCGGATGCTGCTGTCATGGGTTCGGCCGACGAGTCCCCTCGCTTCCGTGACGTGCCGTCTCTCGGGTGACGTCACGTCGCACTCCTCCCACGGGGCGCGGCCCCGCACGTAAAAACACAGCTGGTCCGATCACTCGGCGTTCTCTTAATTTGGTTCGTCAAGTGACGGACAGCGAACCCCACAACCTCCGCGTTAAGGTACCCATCTGACTCCCTGCAGCCGTCGACTGGCTCGCTCTGACAGCAGCCCTCCAGTGGAACCCGGGACACATCCTACCAGTGCACCCAGACGGCTCCCATCTTCCCTCAGCAGACTACATCTAACTGCAAGTAACTAGCAGTGCAGACAACCAGCCTGCTGCCACTGCTATTAGGCATTCACAAGTAGCTGTGATATAGGCTTCTCGTTCCTGCACTGGTGACACTGTGAACTGTTGGAGCCTATCTCCATTATAACCTCTGGAGGCATTAGCCTGGCATAATTAGTACTGTTGATTGTTGCTACTCAGGATTGACATACAGTTAAAGGAGAACTCTAACCTGGCATAACTATTACTGTTGATTGTTGCTACTCAGGATTGACATACAGATAAAGGAGAACTCTAACCTGGCATAACTATTACTGTTGATTGTTGCTACTCAGGATTGACATACAGATAAAGGAGAACTCTAACCTGGCATAA
>NW_017308597.1:55787-70302 GCF_000935625.1 Nanorana parkeri | reverse complement strand
ACATTTGGACCCTTTGGCTATGACAACCCACATGAAGGCTTGGGTCAGTCACACTCCCGACAGTTCTCCATTGCCCTGATTTGTCCCTATAGCCATATGCGGGTACCATTGGGCAACAGGACGGTTTGTTACCCACGATGACCCTCAGAAATGTTTATATTGGCCCGTTCTCAGCAAATCATTACTACCCACAATGGTTTTCCTCCGTTTTATTTTTTATTCATATGTTTTGTTCTTCGTTCTTAATTGCTCATTACTTCCTCGCCTTAACTAAGTAATTACTGGGCGATTGCTATTAATATGTCATGTCTGCTGTCGCTACCACTGTTATATAGCAATGCCAATGTTTGCATCACTATGTTCGTACACACACGATGTTCGTGTCAGTGTATCGTTTGATAAGTACTTTACTGGAAAAACAAAAAACTTTTTGAAACTAAAAAAAATAAAGTGTAAGGAAGAATTAGAGGTTACTTTGGGGTAATATATGAGAGGAGCTGCACTTATATATTCAGTAGCTGTCAGCTGTCTACATGGCATAATTTGCATTACAATTATTCTAGTCCTTGGTCAACTCCTCATATGCAATTTTTACTTTTTGCTTGTAAAAGTTGAGCTTTGACCTGTCCCATCTCCTTCCTAAGCCTCCCTATGGGAAATAAAAGAACCAAATTGGAGACCTAAGAGGAATTTATTTAACCTGCTTATACAGCTTTTCATCATATAATTATGCTTAATTGTTTGATGGCTGAGTGGGTCCAGTTTCTTAAAGCCCAACTCCAGGCACATTGTTTGTTACCTTTTTAAAAACCTTTTAATATTTGCAACTACTAATTAAATGCTTAAATGAATGTTTACTTACATAGATGTTACTAAGCCCCACTGAGCTGGTGCTGGAAAGTACAGCGGGAGCTGCAAACTCCCCAACAGTTCTGGTGCTGTGCCTCCCCTACCCCCTCCTTCTGCTGTGCTATTCACAAGGCTCAGCACAGTAATAATGCTGTGCTTTCTGAATGGCAAAGCAGAGGGAGGTTGCTGAAGGACAACACTGCAAGGTTTTATTGACACTGAACTTTTTTGAGTGTTTTTTCGAGTGTTTGTACAAGCATTTCCAGTTAAGTGTTTTATTTTATGTTTAGAAAAGGCAAAATAAAAAAGCTTGAAAAGCATGTATTATACATGTATTTGCACATTTTACGCTCATTTTTAAGGTGCTCCAATTGAAGCCTATTGGGACCAAAATGCTTGATCTGCTCCAATAGATGTTCATGCACTTTTTCGATATACTGGCATTCTGCTACAAGCGAGAGAACGCTCAGGCGTAAACAGGGGCTATTAAAAACAGGGGCCATTCTACTGTTGAGTGTTGTAGCATTTGAGTGACAAAACTCTCATGGGTGAATGGGACCTAACTGGTGTCTAGCATTGGCATCATTCTGATGCAGCAGGGAGCTGGAAGTATTTATTGGCACCAGATTATGGCTAACAGCTATGGTAGTAAAAAAAAAATCACATATCGATTTAACAAATTATAACAAATATTAAAAAGAGGTAGGTTTTAGACACAACAACTTTACCAAACTGAGGACTGTAAAGCAAACCTTACCCCTCAAAAAGAACGATCTCCTGTATTTGTTATATTTAAATGCAGGAGAATATAATCTGGGAGAAATATACTTTCCATATCATTTTCGCCCACGTTTAAATGTACATGCATTTACATTTAGATGCATTTAGAGGATGTAATCTGTTCCTGTATGCACAGATTTCAATTTGCTCAAAATGCTGCTAAAATGAATGCACCTGAAGACAAGTAAACGCACAGTCTGAATTATAGCTTTAAAAAATATCCCACACATTTATATGCATGTAGAAATGCAAGTGGTTTAGTGGATAGCACTTCTGCAGCACTGGGGGTCCCTGGTTTGAATTCCGGTCAGGAAAATATCTGCAAGGAGTTGTATCTGCAAGGAGTTTGCACGTTCTCCCTGTGCTTGTGTGGGTTTCCTTCCATCCTCCAAAGACATGTTGGAATTGGCTCCTGTCTAAATTGGCCCTGTGTGCATGCATGTAAAATATGGACCTAAGATTGTAAGCTCCTTGAATGTGGATGTCACAGTTCAGCTGCAGACTTGCAGCTGAGCTGTTACTTGTAGTTCTAAAAATATATGCAGAGCTCTTACTAGGGTTGCCACCCGTCCAGGATTCACCCGGACAGTCCAGGTTTTGAATGCTGTGTCCGGGTTTCATGGCAGCAGAAACCTGGACACAAGATGTCAGGCAGACAGGGGCAACCAAAATTAAGATAGGGGCTACTGGCCCCCCACTGAAAATAGTCTCTACTGAGATTTTTACATATGAATGGGTTGCGCTATTTACATATGAACAAGCCGCGACTCATTCTCCCCCAAAAATGTCCGTGCTTCGCTGGAGTGTTCGGGTTTCACTTGAAGAACAGGTGGCAACCCTAGCTCTTACCCCTGGTTCTGCAGGCATGCAGGGCTGTGCTGTTGCTTGTAGTTCTCCAGGCATGTGCTCTGTACCTGACTCGCTCTTGCACTGGTCTGGCAGCTTTAGGCGTCGACTGACCTCTCCTGCTGTTTCTTATGCAGCTTCTCGGCCAATCAGTGCAGTCTGCTTGTGGCCAATTATGTGGATCCTCCCTCTTGCTGTCTCTATGTAAACCCAGGTCAGCGCACGGCACAGGGCCCAAGCAACGATTTCCTAAGCTAGATGCTGAGCCCCTGGTCGTGATTGAACTGTATGCCTTGAAGTTTATCCGTGTCCTGACTGTTGGCTTGTCCCTGGAAATCCTTGTCCTTAGTGTGCCCTGAACTTTGACTTGTCCCTGGTGATCCCGGTCTTCTGTCTGTCCCTGTCCTTTGGTTATTCCCTTGAAATCCCATTCTTTGGATTGACCCTGGAAGTCCTGGTCCTCCTGTCCCTGGCCTTTGTTTTGTCCCTTGTATGTGTGTCTGCAACCTGTCCAGAACTCTGGCCTTATAAACCATTCTTGGCTGTTAGCTGAGTCGGGTGAACCTAGGGATTGTGACCTAGGGTCAGCACGCAGCCAAGCCCATCTCCACCATCAGGAGCTCTGGTGAAGACCGGCTGACTCTTAGATTCCACATCCTGGGGGACCCCATGCCACCTATCTAGCATTGCAGCACCCTGCCCTGTACCTTGTCCTACCAGCCTATTCTGTCTTCCACTGTCTCATTCAGTTCCCCTGCTCTGTTCCCTGCTTCTACTACAGCTCTGGGAGTCATCAGCCTACACTGCTTGGACTCTTTTCTCTAAGAGTCCCTGCCAGTGTAGTAGAAAGGGTCCACATACCTGATTCTAGTTCATACCCGTGAGCCCTGATCCGTGACAGTGCAGTGTTATGTACCAATAAATAATAAAAAAATAATTGCATGCTCATGGGAATGCATTGGGAATCTGCATAAAACTTGGTGTGTGCCCCTTAGAGCTTCAAACTACTTGCAAAGGAAACAATAACCTTGCAGCCAAATCACCTTAATTAATATCGCTGTATGTGCTCTTATATAACGTTATGCAGTGATCCTGAAAACCAAAAATGCGAATTTCATTCAGTGTTCATATTTCTGCCAGTATGATAGCTTTTATTCCTTTTATATTCTCTGACACAAAGACTCAATTGTTTACCAATCAATAATAAACCTAGTTTTGATAGATTTTCACATTACTTAAGTGTATGTGCAGTCTCAGTTAATTCTTCTCTCTCATATAATTGTGATTCCTCAGTCTCTTCTACAAACGACCTTGAAGATAATCCACTTTATTATAAAGTACATTTTTGCACAATGGTCCGGGAATGATGCACCGTTAATACTTTCAAAAATTAGCTGCATATATGAGTGTGTATTTGTGCATTCACTTGTTTTTAAAAGGCACTTTGTAATATAAGTTCAAATTGACTTGTTTGTCTACTTTTAATTTTGATTCATTTCTATAAAGCAGATATATTACTATATAATACATTTTTATCAAACATATCACAAAATGCTGGTACACTTTATATTTGTTCGGTAGGAAGAAAAGCTTACATACACTAGACAAAAGGCAAAAAATCTACTAAAATATCTATGAATTGCCAAAGGAACCAAACATAAAACTAACATAAATGTTATAAACACTCAGTCATGTTACAGTATCTGCTACAGAAAAATTTAATCAACAAGAAATACTGATCAGTAAGTAATCAGCAAGAAAAGTGATCCTGTGTCCAGCTTATTCAGCTGAAAGGATTTACGTATTTCAAACAAGCAGTGAAAGCACTTTAAAGCAAGCTCTTATTTAACTCTGTAGCTGCGGGCATTTAAAAAAATTAATCTTTAAACCTTTTTTTCATTACATAAGAGTACCCAGGGTCCCCTTTTACCCCAGAGTCCTGAGGACTCTGATGTGAAGGGGAACTCTGGGGATCTTACATTAAAGGCCAGAGTTCCCCCTTACACCAGGGTCGCCCCCTACATGAAAGTTCAGAGTTCCCGCTTAAATCTCTTCTTGAGCTGGGAGGCTGGAAGCAGATCACTGGAGGTTGATTAGCACTGTGGGAGCACAAGGTCCCAGGTCCTCTCTTGGGATGCTGGGTAAGGGCGGGGAGATGGTACACATTATTGGTTGGTTGCTAGGAAACCAGGTGGCCCTATCAACCAACCAGCAGCAGCAGGTCACTGACCACAGAGCAGAGGGAGGGGTTAGGGGGTAGATTCAGCAGCCAGAGCAGCATGTTTTAATTAGTCAGTGCTGCACATTGTATTTGCTGCCTGCCTGAGCCCCACTGGTTAATGCAGAATATTGGGCAACTCATGTACCGGGTGGCCGGCCACTTATGTACTGTCTGCACTCTGCAGAAGCCCAAATGATTTAGCTGTTCAGAGCTTCTTCTGATATTACACAAGCATCCATCTGCCTGGGACATGAGCCACCATCATATATTATATTGTAAAGCGCTGCACAAACTGTTGGCGCTATATAGATCTTGTATAATAATACAGTAATACCTTGGTTTACGAGCATAATTCGTTCCAGCAGCATGCTTGTAATCCAAAGCGCTTGTATAGCAAAACAAATTTCCCCATAGGAAATAATGGAAATTCAGAGGATT
Source organism: Nanorana parkeri (assembly GCF_000935625.1). Lineage (NCBI taxonomy): Eukaryota > Metazoa > Chordata > Amphibia > Anura > Dicroglossidae > Nanorana > Nanorana parkeri. The sequence goes on along the minus strand of NW_017308597.1, from coordinate 65,168 downwards.
CGTTCCACAACCCCAAAATATTCATATAACAATGATTACAATACTGTACTGTAATATAATACAAAATATAAAGAAAAATAAACCTCCGTGGCTGGTGTGATGGGGACAAGAGAGAGGAGGATTATTGTGTAGGACGACTTTCACTATCACTAACAGAATCACTGCTATCTCTTGACTCAATGGAATCTTTTTCATTTCGTGAAACCTTAACAAGGAATCTATCCAATATGACATTGCATTGTCGTTAAACAGACTCATCGCTCGCATGGCTACAGCCTTATTCCGTGGTGCTTTTCTACAAAATTTTGCTCTTATTGCAAGACATTGCTTGTATATCAAGGCAACATTTTTCAGAAATGTTTGCTTGTCTTGCAAAACACTCTCAAACTAAGTTACTTGTAAACCAAGGTATTACTGTAATATACATTGTGCAGCACTAATTAAAAACATGCTGCTCTGGCCACCGCCCCCCACGTGACTGTACAAGGCACCACCTGAGGGCTTTGAATGGCCCTTGAGGGTTACAGAAGCTCTTTCGCATATGTTTTTTACATTTAAAAAATAAACTTTATTACTTAGAAAACAAGGGTTAGGGTTAGTAGTAGGGTTAGTGTTAGAGTTACAGTTGGTATTGTTTGTCAACAAATCCATTAATCACCATTTAAGCACTGGTATGGTGATCATATGGCTTTATTAGAAAACAAAGACATGATTTTTCCAAAGCAAATTTTTCCCAAGCAGTCCACATGGTAAACTCTGAAGCTAACGTCAATAGAATTTTGGTGAAGGGGAAATTTGTAGTTTCTCGGCCAAATCAAGTTCAGCTAAATCATTTGACTTGTCACTACTGGACACTTGTTTGGTGTCATTACATCCGTTAAAGATTATATACTACTGAGTTACAAAAGCTGGTCTGACCTACGGCTTGATTGATCTAACATAAGCCAGAAGTTATTTGTTTCTCACTAAGGGAAAACAGAAGGTACCTGCAGCATCGTAGCACTGAAGAGAGGTTTGTGGATGAGAAGTAGCTCATATAGGAAAGATAAAAAGAAAAATAAACCCAAGAACAGAAATTAAATATATTGCAGCTTACTAGTGCTTAGATGGGGTGTCAGTAGTAGTTTTTGTTTTTCAAGCTAAGAAAATGTTTTAGTAAGTACAGAAAATATCTGTTGATCTTGCAGGGGTCCTTGCCACTTTCTGTGATCTAAACTGAAAGCACAAACAATGGTATTTTAACTACTAATCTTAAATCCTATGTAATAAGGATGAAGATTGGGGATGTATCTGAAGTCCAGCTTGGCTTACAACCGTCGCTGCCTCCTAAGATACAGTGGAGTTAGTGAGTGCAGCCAACCCTAGGATGGAAAGTATGATATTTGCAGGATTACCAGCTGAAAATAAAGAAATAAAAGCCTGAAACAAAAACCAGGCACCTTATCTAAGCACTGGTAATCTGTAATAGATTACATTGCTGTGTTTTGTATTTGGATTTAGATATTCTTTCATAGTACCAGGCATCAAGACCTTTAAATGTTATCATTGAGTTACCGTAATACAGCTTTGGCAGACCCTATACCATTTTTCAAAGGGTTAACCTCAGTTTTCTCTCCATTAGATTTTTTTTTTATCTCAGTGCAACATCTATATTGATTGCAGTACAAACAAGTAATAACTTCTATAGACAAGCCATGAATCAATATTACCAGAGAGAGAAGTCGGAAGTATGGATTTAAAATAATATTCAGTCTCTTAGGCATTTCTATACCTGACAGGCAAGGGTGCCAATGAGAAGTGGAATTAGTACTGAATGAAGGTGAAGATGATTTTCCCCTTTACACAACATTGCCTTTTTCCCGTTGACAGCCTGTAAAGGCCTTGATATAAAGAAGCTGTGTGATGGACACTTATGAGAGGATGAATTGCGTGCCTATTACATTTGATGATAGAGTGTATTGCAGGTATTTGACAAATATTGACTGGCTTTTGCTATAACAGGGTTTGTAAATTTCCCGATAATTCATGAAGGATTATCTTGCCTATGGTGATATTTGTTACTCATTCATGATCTAAAGTAGATAAATTAGTTAGCGTGCACATGACTAATGGAAATCTATCCATGGGTGACTGTGCTCATGTCCTTCAAATATTTGTACATGCAGTAAAGGTGTTTGACCTGTATGTTACAAGGTCACAATTATTTTCATAGTTCAATCACAACTAAAAATTGTGCATTTGAAATCAATCAAAGTATACAGCCTATGGTTGCAATTTCCATCCTAGCACCCAGCTGAACTGCTAGCTAAATGTCTTTAATGAAGTGGAGTGTGTGCTCACTGGTTCATGCAATTCCCTTATTAAACCAACACGTACCTGTAGATAATAAAATATGGAAAATAAACTGTGCCCTGTGATAAGAGTCTACTGACCCACCCAGATGATGTGTGAGAAGCCTGCTGTTTTTTGTTTTGCAAAACAAAACATGCTCAACACAAATTTGTTGTATTTTTCATATATATTTTCCTGTGTCTTATGTCCAATGTTTCAAAACATCTCCGATCTGCAGGATGAAATAGTGTAGTTTTGTCCAAGAACAAATCCTTCTGCGGTTTCTGGACAACATCCTACCCTTGACATAAAACATAATACAACTTCATCCTATACCAGGGGTAGGCAACCTTGGCACTCCAGCTGTGGTGAAACACTGTCCTCTCCCCATACTTTGATAATAAGAGGAAGTTGTTTTCGGCAACTATAAGAGGATTTACAAGAGGCATTATTCATATACTAATATAGCTTACAGTCACTATAAAACCAAAAGTGCCAGCAACCTGATATTGTTAATACTTACTGGTAATTTTATTCCCATTGTTGTTCTTCTTTAAAATAAAATGAATAGTATATTTCATCTCTTATATCTTTTAAAGCAGAGCAGCTCAGTGGCAGTATTTCAGTGAATGAATGGTCGTGAGAGGTTTTAAAGAGTTAATAAAATAGGGGGGTGCGGGGTTTTCCTTTTGTGCAGGTGTGCGTCTTCCGTTATGTTCAGATCGGGTAATCTAACATGTGTACTGTAAGAAAGAAAATTGGAAGACGGAAGCGCCACTACCTGGCACAATAAATGTGGTGGAGCAAGGTTTGTCAGAAACAATAGTAATGTACTCACCTGTGGCTGGGTGAGCGCTCGCTTGTCATAACCAGAGTGAGGTGGTGGAGTGAAGCGGTGGGAACCGCCCCTCTCTTGTTGGGTGGTGTAGATGGAGACACAAGGGTAGAATAGCAAGGAGGTGAGGTAGGGTGGCAGGCAAGGAGGGGGGGAACTTCTGAAACTCACCATTGGGAAAGCAAAGGCAGGATATCAGTGACGAGAGTGCGGTCAATGTTGAGCCTGGATGGCCATGGGGTGATCCTCTAGGTGGCCGTTGTCACAGGGTTCCTGGTGGAAGAATCTGGTGATAGGCGTTTGAGGGCGATGCGGTGCCAGCAGGAGGGCCAATGGGCAGACGAGCTGTCAGAATGTCACAGCGCACAGCTGCTTGAGAGCATGCCGTCTGTGAAGGGGTGGTATGTCCAAAGGGAGCGAGGAGGAGGACTCACTCTGCTGCTTCCCCGTAGCCCAATAGGGCTGTGTCCTTTGGGAGCTTGCTTCAGATGAGGGTGGTGGGAGTGTTGCGGCGTGAGCCGTCTAAGGAAAAAGGTGCGATGCTGCGGTGGCGAGGGCAGTGGAGCGCGGTGTCCGGGAAGGGTTGCCCGCACTGTGCCCATGGAGGGATGGAGTGTTGGGATCAATCACGGAAGTCCAAAGTGAACGAGTTGGCGGCTACGCGTTTCGAAGGATAAACCTTCCTTTTCAAGCCGGTGTGCAGGGGGAACCTTGGCGGGAAGGGGGGTTTTTGAACGCTGGTGTTTGGGAGGAGAAAACAAATGTGGGCAGTGCTGGGAAGAAGGGACGACGGTAGCAGCAATGAAAGGGCCAAGGACGTGTGGGCGGAGTCCAGGTGGAGGATGGTGTTGATAGGCTAGTGGGGGTCAGTGGGTGGGACTTAACTAGGTCCCGATATGAGGACAACATAACTGAGCCGTGACCCAGGTGGTGGAGGGAATGAACGTCCCAACTGGAACTGGCCACTGAGCAGTGGTTGGGGGACCTTATAGCTGCATCTCATACGTTGGAGTCAAAAAAGAAAAGTGGAATGATATGTGTGAGGTGGCAAGTTCTTTGTGGAAAAGAATGGTTGCATAAATACATGTATGAATAAATAAATATACACATGGAATGGTTGGGTATGAGCAAAGTGGAGGATGAAGCGTATGTGAAATAAACAGCACATATAGGAAGAGGTAGAGGAGGTAATGACTCAGTAGGTGAACTGGGAGAAGGAGGACAAACTAGAAACTGGTGTTCGAGGGGGATTTGGCAGCTATACGGTGATGACCGCCGTCCCAGACAAAGGGGGGGGGGGTTAAATGAGAGTGTTTATTTCAAGTTCCTCATTCAAACTGTGGGGTGACAACGTGTTTAACTTGAAGATCCAGTATGTTTCTTGCTTGCAAAGAAGGCGGAATCTCTCAGCGGGTGGTAGTTTGTCAGGGATTTGTTCTATTGCAAAGACTTTTAAAAGTGCTGTGTTTTTCTGGTGTTTTTAGAGAAAATGGCATGGGACGCTATGTTCAGTACAGCCCTCTTCGATGAATCTCCTGTGTTCCCCCGATCCGCTTGCGGAGGGGCGGATGGTCCGGCCTATGTAGAGTAGGTTGCAAGGGCATTGTAGGCAGTAGATGACATGATCGTGGGCACAGGTGATGAACTGGGTGATTATGAATTTGTTACCCACGCTGTCATGGAAGCAGGATTGGCCATGGGCGATTAATTGGCAAGTGACGTTTGCCGTTTCTTGCATTTGTGCACCCCTGTCCTGTTGTTAAATAGGAGTGTCTGTCTGAGTTTGGGTTTGTGGGTAGAAACTTTGCTGGGAGGCACTATGTTTTTCATGCTGCAGGCTTTTTTAAAAATAAGGGAAGGTTTAGGTGGGAGTATTGGCCCTAATTGGGGGTCGCACAGTAGTAGATGCCAATTCTTGCGGAGAATGGCTTCAATGGCCTTGTACCTTTTATTGAATGGGGTGATGAAGCAGGCTGCGTTCTTAGGCTGTTGGTGGTCTGGTTTCTTAGAGGGTGGTTTGCGGAGGGTAGTGATGAACTGGTCACGGGCCTTTGTTATGAGGTGTTTTGGGTAGCCATTTCAAGAAATGTGTCTTTCAGGATGTGGCTCTGATGGATGTAGTCTTTTTTGTTGGTGCAATTCTTATTAATTCTCCAGAATTGACCTTTGGGGACATTGCGCTTCCAGAGGGGGTGGTGGCAACTTTTGAAGTGAAGGTAAGAGTTGCCAGCGGTAGCTTTAAAGTGTGTTTTAGTGATGATTTTACCTTCAGAATGTGTCAGTTCGAGGTCTAGGAAGACTAAACTAGACTAGTCGGTGTCAAGGGTGAGACTTATTCCAGAGGGGTTGGAGTTACAGTATGTCACGAAATCCTGAATGGTGTCTGGTGTGCCGTCCCAGATGATGAGGATGTCATCTATGTAGCGGCCAAAGTAAATAAGGTGGCGGGCGAAGGGGTTGTTGTGCCAGATGTGGAACTCTTCCCAGAGCCCCATGGTCAAATTTGCATAGCTAGGAGCATAATTAGCTCCCATAGCTGTGCCTTGGATTTGGAGGTAGAAATTCTCTAGGAAGGTGAAATAGTTGTGTTTAAGAGTGAATTTGGTAGCATTGAGGATGAATTGTTCCTGCTTATGATGGACCTCTGGTTGCTGGGATAAAAAATACTGTAATGTTTATAGGCCTACCTCATGAGGGATGGAAGTGTAAAGTGAGCATACATCGAGGGAAACCCAATGGTATGAAGGCTCACAGGAGTAATAACGTAGTACTTCGATGAGGTGTAAGGTGGTGAGGTGATGAGGGTAAGGTGGTGACAATGGGTTGTAAAAAGTGATCCACATATCGGGAAAGGCCACTGGTGAGGCTGTCAATGCTGGAAATTATGGGGCGGCCAGGGGGTGTGGTGCTACTCTTGTGGATCTTAGGTAGGTAATAAAAAAAGGGAGTATTGGGATGTGGAGGGCAGAGAAACAATTTTTCTTTTTTAGTGATGATTTTTTCCTCGAAGGCTTTGTCAGTGAGTGATTTGAGGGAAGTGAGGAACTGGGGGTAAGGGATCTGAGGGTAGTCTCTGGTAGGTGTTGTCAGATAGAAGTTGTGAGGCCTCTTGGATGTAGTCATTGCAATTTTGGATTACTATGCCTTTGTTTGCTTGTAACTAGTCTGTGAGGTGTCATACAGTTTGACAAAATCTGTGTAAATCCAGCGCCTATCACCTGATTCTTCCACCAGGACCCCTGTGACAACGGCCACCTAGAGGATCACCCCATGGCCATCCAGGCTCAACATTGACCGCACTCTCGTCGCTGATATCCTGCCTTTGCTTTCCCAACAGTGAGTTTCAGAAGTTCACCCCCTCCTTGCCTACCACCCTACCTCAACTCCTTGCTATTCTACCCTTGTGTCTCCATCTGCACCACCCCACAAGAGAGGGGCTGATCCCACTGATTCACTCCACCACCTCACTCTGGTTATGACAAGCGAGCGCTCACCCAGCCACAGGTGAGTACATTACTATTGTTTCTGACAAACCTTGCTCCACCACATTTATTGCGTCTTCCAATTTTGTTTCTTACAGTAAACAATCTACAGTTATGTATCTGATGCTAGTGTCAGATTAAGCTGGTGGTACTATTGTGTGCACTTTTTTTTTCACTGATGGTTCACTGTACAAATTGGCAAATACAATTAGTCTGTACCAATGAGTTTAACAGCACTTGGATGTGTGTTTTTGTAAATGACTTTCTGTAAAGAAACCAGATGTCTGTACACGGAACTTTCTTGTATCTCAAGATTCTGGCTAATCCGCTTTTCTGCTGGGCCTCCAGGGCTCCAGATTCAAATCCTCTGAATTCCCTCTGACTCCACTGCTATAGGCTGGCAGGAGTAGTGACTGCAATCACTACTACAGTCAGATAAGAAATGAAGCCAATGCTGAGGTGGAGGATAGAGCCTGGAGAAGGTGCAAGTTTTATCCTCCAGCTCCTCCCAGGTCCTGGTTTTCCCTATAGGCAGTGTGTGATCTTTCCTGTGCCTAAGAGGTTTGAAGATAAAGCATACAAGGAAAAAGTAACAGCTCAAGTATTGCATTAGCCTTTTCAGGCTATACTGGCTACAACTGATAGCTGAGGGTTGTATACAATTTATTTATGTCTGTAGATGGGAGTGTACATTTATGTCTGGAGAGGGATCAGTGTACTTTTCATTTTTAGCTTGGGAAAGAGAGTGTACAATTAATTTATGTCTGGGGAGGAGTATACAATTTATTTCTAGCATGGAAAGGTGAGTGTATCATTCATTTGTAGCTGCAGTGAAGGCGTGTATGATTCATTTATATTTAAAGAAGAAGGGTATTGTACATTTCATTTATGCCTAGAGAAGAGAAGAGAATTTGTAAAAATGTATTTTTGTCTGACCGCTGCTGCCGGGACATCTTTTCTTCCCACTGAAACCACAGGCACAAGGACATTGTTTCCTTCCATTGTCACCAGTAACACAGATATTTTTTCCTTTCACTGACACAACTGGCACTTGGACATTTTTTCTGCACACCGACGCTAGGGCTTTTTTTTTCAGTGACACCGCCAATGTAAGGGCATTTTTTCTCTCATATTTCGCTAATGGACAATGTACACTGCTGTTAAACTCTTTACTTGTCTGCAGTGCACAAAGCACATCACAACCATTACTGCCATTCCAGCAACTATTGTTATTGATGCCATCTTGACAAGCATTACTTTCAATTGCAACGCCCTGTGCCCAACTGTTAATCGCCAGATAAAAGACTAACATCTAATGCAGTCTGTTAGGAAGCAGGGATGAAGGTATATGACAGCTATAATGTGCCTTCCTCTAACATTAACAGCATTTTTTCAAAAATGTATGGTTAGTAATATAAAACTCCACTCCAGGTCACCGAAGCACTTCGTTTCCCTGGTCTGAGTGCTGGTTCTCTACTTTATTTGTTCCAGTTGCAAACAATACCCCATGCAAACAAAGAACGGAAGCCATACTCTGGATTATATGTTTCCAACAACCACCTGCACTCCTTATGGTCTACAAACTTTCAATGTTGGTGGTGCTCATGGTGATCACATGGATGGCGCCATGCAGAACTCAGGGTAATCTCAGTAGGCCACCCGGATTCATTCTACAGTAAAATCGACATTTTTCTAAGAGTCCATGCACATACCATCATGGCTCCTCCCACTGATGTGTTTTACTTCCTCAGGGATGATTGAAAGTCTCTATTTCATTAAGCTCTGAGTGAGTTAAACACATCAGTGTAAAATGTCTTGACAAGGGTATTGTATACATCCCCCTAGGGTCAACTGGCCAACCAAACCAAGCCTCCAGGGGTTGGATTTTTGTGGCCACAGCAGCCATTTTATTAAATACAAAGCCAGATTTTGTGCATCCACTTTGCATGTACCAAACATTTGCTTATGATGTCATCAGAGTGCTAGATGTTTAGTGAATCAGAGCCAATTGAAAACAAATTAGTATGTGAAAACAGGCCAATATATAGTGCAAACGTCTTTCAACCTTTACTGAACAGGGCTGAATACAGGTAAAAGAGCTTGGTTTTGTCCAGCCATAGGGAGGTATTGTTACAAACCTGAACACTGGCATTGATTGCTAGCTTTATTTGCCAACAGGACCTGGAACACTTTTCTAGAACTATAGTGATGTTTTCTTCTCCGCTACAAAGCTGAAAAGCATTTTCAGCTTCTCTATAAAGCAGTATAATGTCACTAACAGAGGCAAGAACTATTTATATTGAAAGGAGAACTATGGGGTCAGTGTTTTTCCCCATAGTTCTCCTTAGGGTAACGGGAGGACACAAACTAGCGTCCTCTAGTTACCCTAAGCTCAGTATACCGCGAGCTACAGCTCGCGGTATACTGAGACGCCGCAGCCGGAGCGGATCCCGACCTCGACGTCGAGATTCGAAAAGCTGCATGAGTGACAGCTGGCTCTGCCTATCTAGAGGCAGAGCCAGCTGTACCCGCCCCGTCCGTTCCGCCAGTCAGCGCTGGCAGATCGGAGCAGGGACAGGGGAATCCAGCCCCTCCCCCTGTCACGGCAGAGAGCCGTGACAGGATCGAGAGGTGAGCGAACCCGGTATGTGTTCGCTCACCTCCCGATCTACTGAGCCGACCTGTGACAGTCTCATTGTCACAGGTCGGCTAGAACTATGAGGTGAGTGAAAA
>NW_017308597.1:22949-54868 GCF_000935625.1 Nanorana parkeri | reverse complement strand
GGCGGGGGGGGCGGAGGGGGGGCACCCCATACACGCGATCTGCCGGCTCTAAAGCCAGCGGATCGCTTGTATGGTAACAGGCATCGCTGCCTGTTTAAAAAACGCCAATAACGCCAATAACCAGCCGAACGGCGCGCACCAGGGGGCGTGTCTGAGCGGATGTCTAAAGACGCCCGCTCAGATCTAGAGAGCAGTTAAACAATATTGAATTTTTAAATTCTACCTCAAAGTTGCAGCAGATTGTCACCTTCTCTGCCACGTTTTAAACACATTTAATGCTGTTACCTGGCCTAGATAACAACAGCTTTGCTAGCTAGCTATAGCCACATTACCCTGTTCCATGCTCTGTGCTGGGATTGCATATAGTGAAATGCATTGCTCATTCACTTCATCCCTGCCCACTGGCTGCTGCAAGCAACTGTTTCTTGGGTGTAATGCCCTTTTACACTATACGATCAGGAGAGGCTCTGTGCATGGATCCCCTCCTGAACAGAGCAGTACAGATTGGATGTCAACCCTGTGACATCTGTGTCTGTCCAGTTTTTGTGTCCATTTTGTGGACACAAAATTGTTCATCTTGTGGGCACTTGTTTTTCTATTCATCTTGTCATGGAGAAAAAAACTGAAATGACCAGACCCCATGTTGGTCTATGGAGAATCGGATGTAAATGGACTTGTGTCCATTTAAATCACATTACCCCCAATCCAGCATGATCAGGTCTGGCGCAACGGAACACTGTTCCATTTGTTTTTCTGAACCTGGCCGGAGCCAAGGTAAAACCGGATGTAAACAGTCACCTGTCCGTTTAGATCCGGCTGCTCATAGACTTACATTGAGCATCTGATCGGGTCTGCCTGAAAAGCTGACAGGAGGACCTGATTGGACTGTCCATCTAAGAGGGGCTTTAGGGATATGAACAAACCTGTCACAAAGCTGGGCAGGGCTTGATATTTCAATGCAGCAGAGTGCACAAGAATTTACAAGCTCGCTGGTTTTCTGGCAGTATCTATTGTTTTTGTGCTCACCAAACAAATAACAAAACACATTCAATAGAATAATTACAGAGACAATTGGAGCAAATACCAGGATTATGGTTTACAAACCGTTGGAAACTAATTAAAATGCAGCTAATTATGACTTCTATTTAATTGTATCAGTAAGGACTGATGCTGATTTCTGACCTTTCCTATTGCATTTTGAACATCAACAGGGTTATTCACAAAAGGGTGAAGAGTTTGGAGAAGGAAGGAGAAGTGAACAATCTAGGACAAAATATCTAATTTGGAAAAATTCTCCAATTCAGCTCACTTTCCAGTTCAGCTATGTTGTCCTAGATTGTTCACTTCTGTCTTCTCCAAACTCTTCACCCTTCTGTGAATAACCCTGACTATGATTCCTGCCTATGAGTCTAAGGATTCAAGTAGGGTCAGTTTGGTTAATGTATAAGCTGCATTAAAATTGCTTTCACGTCGTAGAAGTCCACAATATGCAGGTGTGATATAGATCACCCTCAAGGCCATCCCTTCTGTTCTGGGGAAGGGGGGGTGCTGACAGGGAATGGTCACTCACTGGTTCACTTGTCATCCAGGAGGTCGGGGGTTGGGTGGTGGCAGACATCGGACTGTGCTGTCACAGGAGACCCATATGCTCACAACCATGCTATGCTGGGGTTACAAGCTTAACTGCAATGAACCTCATGGTGACAGTTGTGGGAACACTTTTCTTTTAAATAATTAAAGAATAAAAGTAAATAAAAAGAAACAATAAAAAACCAAGTGGAATGTCTCTGGCAGAATGCACTAAATAGATTAGCCAAAAATTGATGGATATTTGCTTGCTGTGAATCAACCAGTCCACCATGGACCTTGGACCCAGTGAGTCAGTTTGCTCATCTTTTTTCCTCTTTATCTTTTTTATATAACCTTTGGAAAACTTTATTGGAATATGCTGCTCTAGATTTTAAATCTAAGTTTGCACAACTCTTATTTTTAATGCATTCAGGGCATTGTGTATCTCATTTATACTGTGTTCTCTGTATACGTAGAATATGCGCTTTGTATGTCAAAATAGTTTTACTGATTGTATTGTTAAAGTAAAAAAATATATAAATTACAACTTTTTATTGAATTTTATTTATGGACATAAACATGGACTAAATTAAGGATTTTACATTTTTCTAGGGTATTTTCCTTTGGAATGAGGAACAGCTGGTAACTATGACAGCATTCTGAGATTTGTGACACTTTGGATGAGCCATACAAAGGAAGTTAATGGCCATATATAGTAGACATTCTATGCAGTAAAGATTGAGCAGTGCAGTACAGCAAATAACTGTAGACTCTGTTGTGGTAACCAAGAGCAGGAAATCATCGGCACCAAATTACTATAGAAAACAAGAAATTATTAATGAAAGGGTATGAAGGGGGAGGGGGCAGAAACATGTACAATTCCTTGGTGATTTCAATTACAAGCTGTTGACTAAAACATCAACCGTTTTTATCACGCTCCGTTGATCAAAATTATCTACAATGTGTTCTCAGCAGCTGGTCAGATATGAGTTTCTAATGTCTGAATTTCATTTTTTTATGTTCATTCAAATGCTAAAATACCGTCTTCATCTCATGCAAGCAGTGTTTAAACCGGCAGAAAAACCTTGTGCAGCATATAAGAAGCACCTAAGGGTGAGGACCCCAATTCAGCTCTATCTGGCTAAAAAAATACCAATATATTGTATGTGTGAATTATCTAGATTAAGTTTTTCTTACTACACAGGGTAGAATATGTGCTGGAGAGAGATCCTCCCAAAACAATAGCACATCTGTTCCTAACACATAAAAACATGCCATAGACATGAGAGGGTGTTGGATGTACGATCCAGCTAATGAGACTTTTTTCTTCTGTAAGACCATTCCATAAATATTAGAGGTGCACCAAAATGAAAATTTCAAAACCGAAACTAAACTGAAATGAAAAAAAAAAAAACGAAAATGTTTTTTTATTTGAACTTTTTCAAATTTTATTAAATATTAAATTTTTATCTATTTTTTATCAACTTTTAAATTTTTACAAATGTTACTTATTTATTCATTTTTATTAAATATTTGTATTTTTTACTTTACTTTTAGGGGCTTTGGGGATAATATCCCTGATATTTCCCTTTTAAAATAGAAAAAGAGATTGAGGACAGAGAGTCCTCAATATCTTTTTCTGCAGCCCCTGTTATAAATGAACAGGAATCGTCTATATCAAGTGTTCCTGTTCATTTATAACATGAGGACAGAGTGTGTTTACTATAACCACAATCATGAATGAACAGGAGGTGATGTAGATCACTTCCCATTCATTCATAATTGAGGATATAGTAACCATACTCTGTCCTCAATTATGTACAAACCCTCAGCGATCACTGACTGCTTGTACCCGCTCTCCTTCCTGACACGCTGTCACAGGAGGCTGAGTAAGCGGTTCGAGAGGAGAGCTCAGCCTCCTGTGGCTGTCTCCACCCACACCACTCTCCTCTGATCTGTGACAGGAGGCTGAGCGGTGCGGAGAGGAGAGATGCAGGCCACTCACATCGCTCTCCTCCCACAGCGTTTGGCCGCCTGTGACAGTTTATCTCCTCCCCGCTGGGACACAGAGCAGCACCCAGCGAGGAGGAGAGAAAGAATGGATGCACCGCTATATCGTCCAGAAAATGGCACTTTCGGCATTTTGCCAAAAGTGCAATTTTCTGCCGATGTGTTTCGGCAGCCGAAATATTGGTGCATCCCTAATAAATATGTATTCTCAGGACCGGCCAAAGATACATGTATTATTAAGTGCAGGCAGGGAACACAGAGCCTCTGTACTGGTTGATCTTGGTGATAAACAAGTTTTACTTGTCTCAGATATTTGACGTTCTCCACAGTTCAATGGTAGAAAGGTTCAGTTAGATGTTAGATTAACAAATGTACTTTTTGGCTTCAGTTCTAACTTAACTTTTATTTCTAAAATATTGGGAGCCGCATGTGACATTGTTCTTCTCAAGGCTCAATGAATACAAGAACAGATGGGGCATTTAGGGCGTTATTTTGCTAACATATCACAAGCCATGTACCTTTAACGCTATTACTGCATCCAAAGGTAACATCGGCCTATACACAGTACTTGCTCTCTGTCTCTAATACTTGATGCACTTGTGCATCATTGTACTAATGCTTGTATTGAAACATAGATGATAATATCTCTGATTATACCTCTTACTATACTCATTGTTTCTCTACTGGCACAAAATGTCACATTAATGCAGACTGTTTACTAAGGAAAGTACAAACAATTTGAAATTAGATTATCTTTATTACCATGTGAAATCTTCATTTGTTTGATATTTTTTCATATAGATATCACATCTTTGCAGTATGTTTTAATATCTAAACATGTAACCACATTAATATTTAAGGTGGTAGTAAACTGCCAACCTAAACACAACAATAGTGGGCCCCAAGAGTTTCTCACAGTAAGCACAGCATATTAGAACATTATGGGTGACTTATCTTAGACTCAAGTAAAATATATGGACACAGGCACTCCAATAGTAAATCAAATATGTCTGTTTATTGACGTATTAGCAGCATAACGTTATACATGCATCGCATTGAGTGTATCACGTTATGCTGCTAATACATCAATACACAGATGTATTTAATTTACTATTGGAGTGCCAGTGTCCATATATTTTACTTGTTATTGATCACGGTTGCCAGCCGTTGACAGCCGCAGCACCCATCCTTATTTCTTTGGAACAGCGGTTTCAAGTGCAACGGGTTCATGGACTTTACCTTACAGTCTATCGCCTCCAGAGCTGCAATGTCAGTGCTCTCATCCTCCGCTGGTGCTGCCATCTTCACGGTTCTTTTCCCAGGTTTGGTGCCTGTGGCCTTTTGATTGGCTGAGTCAGTATGATGCAACTCCTATGCAAGTGGGGGTTACAAACAATAAATAGCACACCACAGGATCTTCACCGGAGATAAACCCCTTATTCAAAAGACAGAATACACACTGTCCATTCCTCCCACATGAATCCTCGACCTCCAATGTGTTTCACCACTCGGGCTTATTAATAGAGAAAAAATTAACCCTATCTATCTGTATACAGGGGCAAGCCATGCACCTTTACTATTCCATTACTGGATATTTAGTTAACTGTCAATGCTAAAGACTCCATAGCTATAAAACAGTAACAGTTGTAACATCCAATGACTGCAGAGACTCATAGGTAACTCATGACATGTAATTAGAACAATTTCCATCCCCAGCCATCCCGCCACTAAATAAACTAAGAGTAAACTTATAACTTTTGGAAGGGAAAGGCCACAGCGGACACATTCAGCTTGCTGGTCGACTCCCAAGAGGCCAGCAAGCCTTCTGCCAATCTTTTTATCACTTCTCCATAACTCCACCTATTAACCTAACAATTATATTAGCACATAAACTATTAACACACCAACATATTCACCCATCAGCTCTTGCTCACGCCTGAAAACAGGGAGAGGGTCTATATTACCGACCACTTCCTAGTTCCATGATTCCAGCAGTCAAGGCTCCCTCTTCTTAAAGGTCTAGGGACCTGCTAAATCATCAAAACAACCTTGCCAACAGGAGCCATAAAATGACACAGTGTAATTCATGCATGCGATTATGCACATACAAATGCATTTGTTTATTTAAACTTCAATCAACCATTCTACTCTCCAGATGCTTCACCTGTGTGGAGTATAATACTAAATCCCAACCCTAAAAAATAACCTTTGATGTCAATGCGCTCTGGAGTTACTTAATTTTGGCACAAGCTCTTGCCGAGTTTGTGCATTGAGATCCAGCATCTGGCACCTTCCTTCCACTTTCAGCAATTAAAACATAGATCGTAAAAAAAAGACTTAAAGTGGCACTAAACTCAGGAGTTAAATCTTAAAAATACATTCAAGTACCTTAACTATTAACAAAAATGTATCTTATTTGTGTATCACTCAGCTAGTCAGCTGTAGATCCTCAAATCATCTCTGAATTGGTGCTGACACTGTCCTTCCTTCTGGAGGGTGGCTACTGTTGTTTCCCATGGTCCCTGTGTGTGTTGTAAGATTTAAATCCTGAGTTTAGTGTCACTTTAAGCCTGTAAGCCTTTCCTGCTCCATCCAAGATTAAAAAAAGGATTTGGTTGGACTCAAAGCTTTACTGTAGGCACACACATTGATATAAGAAACCCAAATGATGCAGGTAAGTATTCATTAAAATGCTGTAATATATTTTTAAATTTAATCGGTGAAAGTGCCTGTAATCCTCTGCACTGCAGCAATCGGAGATAGGGAGAGCAAGCACTAAGCTGGCCATACACTTTGCAAATTTTGGCCTTTTCTTGATGAACCAGCCAGAATTTGCAAAGTGGGTGCCACTGCTGTCACACTTCTGTCTGGCATCCTTCATCCTTAAATCAATAAATGAAAGGAACCTTTGGAAAAAAATGTTGGAGCACAGTGACAGCAGTAAATTGGCTGCTGTCACTTTTCAGGTATTCTGACAACGGCATGCCGGCCGCTGTCAGCATAAATTAGCTCAGTAGGAGATTCATCCATCCACGCTGTTCAGAGTAGATGGAGGAATCTGTTATATTTTTTTCTTTTGGCCTGTAGTTTGAATGAAAAAATGATAAGAATGTATGGCCGGCTTTAGGCTAGATTCACAGCTAGGCGATTGAGCCGGTGAGCTGTTTTAATGAGGCTGTCGATTTGTTCTTGTTTGTGCGACTGCACAATTTTCAATGCATAGAGATGTCCATGGGACCCAAACCACGCCACAACCTCCTGAAAATAGCTCCTGCACCTTTTTGCGTGATAGACAATTTCTACTGCGCGAAAAATCGCAAAGGTGTGAACAGCTTCCATAGACTTGTAAGTAAATCTCTGTATTGTGCGATATTGCATGGCTAAATCCACACGATAAATCGCCTAGGTGCCATTAACGTGCGGATTTAGCAATCAAGCTCTGTCAGAATGCAAATGCACTGATTGGGAAAATGCTAATTACTTCTGGCATCTAGTCAGTTCTTTTACTATCCTCTCTGCTGCTCTGAAGAGTGAGATTTCCATTTTCTAGACTTGCAGTTATTTTTCCGTGAGCCTCAACAGTGCTCATAGTTGATCTCTATTTGAACGCTTCTACTGTATAAATATCTATGCAATCCCTTATACTACATAAAGCGTACCATTGGAGCTCAAGATCTGAGAGACAGCAGACAAAATTCTGTTTCTTTTTTTTGAAAATAGTTTATTCGTGTCAGAGAGTTATACAATTATGATAACATTTTCATTTGTTAAACACCAACACATTTCAGTAACTTTTGAAGCATACGCCTTGTGATATTCAGGATATGTTGAGACAAAAGAAAGAACGATAACATAGTTATATTTAGTTTCAGCAGAATATACCGTATTATAACATATCATGCCAGGGGATATCTACTTCTGGGCGTTTCGTCTCTGGACAGTGCCCTGGGCACTTGGCCCCATGTTTTCGTCTTCTGTGCGGGCTATTGCCCTGGGCACCGCCCTGTGATTTGTTGGCCTGCGGCCATATCTGAGTATCCCTAGAGTTTAACGTTCAATGCTGTCAAGTGACAGCCTAATAACACTAAGAACAACTTTTGTTTTACCAGTTTAGATCCACCAGCTTCTTCCGCTCCGTCTCTCTGCTCTCACCCCGCTGTCTCCTCCGAAAGCCTCCCCCTCTTGAATAGTCCTCCTTTCAAATTCTCCGAAGGTCCGCCGATAATAGCATGGAACATCCCGTACAAAATTCTGTTTCAAGGATCATATGTAACCTTATGGACTGGTTTAAACATGTATTTTCGTTTTCAATAAAGTTTTATTGAATTTTGTAAAGTGGAATAAAAAACAATATATTACAAACAGAGAGTATAGGTGTCCAAAGAGGCCAAGTCACAATCAGCAACATAGTGGGAATGTGGCGTACATTGGGGGTGATTTACTAACCTAAACACACGCACGCACTAGGTGTGTGTGATTTTTACACAGCAAAACGTATTTATCAACCAAAAAGTCTCTAAAAGCATATTTCCACTAATGCCATATATGGAAAAATCATGCACATGATGCATATATAATGCTGCTTCACAGTTTAGACAAAAATGGTTAGCTCATGCATTTACATTCCTGCATTCATCAACGCAAGCAACACAATGTAGAGCTAATTTACACAACATCACCTTGCAATTCATGCAGGGCTTTGCACAACACACCTGCTGGATGTGTACACACTACAAAGGTGTCTAGATTTCACCAATAGATCATGCTGGGAGGGAACACACTACAGAGGTGTATACTTGTTCGTGGCGTGTTTATAAGGTTAGTAAATCAACCCCATTGAGTCATAGAACAGAAGGCCGTTACCTAAAAAGGGGGCAGCATCTAGTATGCATCTTTCTATGTTTGCCATTCCATATGTTGTATGCTAAGGGTGAGAAGAACCTCCCACTTCAGGCTTGTACAGCTGATTTCAGCCGTACATTGGCTGAAATCAGCCGTACATTGGCTTGCTTCGGCTGGCTTTGGGATGGCCGAACATGCTAAGCATGTTCGGCCGTCCCGAAGTGCAGAAGTAGTTCGACTCAGCCGATCCAACATCAGGCAGGCTACTCGCTGCTGTTCGGCCTATTCTCATAGGGGCCGAACAGCAGTGAGTGACTAGCCGAATGCCACCGAACGGCATTCGGCTTGGCTATTTTGCTCGGTACCTCTGTGGTACCGAGCAGAATAGAAAAACAGCAAAAAAAAGTAGAAAAATAAAAAGTAGAAAACGATTGAGCGGAGCTAGCAGTGACAGCTGGCTCCTCCAAATTGTTTTCTATTGGCCGGAACCTGCTGTCATTACAATAAGAGCTCGGCGAATCCGGCTGTGATATCATGGCCGGCGCAGCTGAGCTCTCATTGTAATGACAGTTCAGCGTCCCCTGTTTACCTGCTAACCAGGGGACGCTGAACTGTCATTACAATGAGAGCTCAGTGGAGCCAGCCATGATATTAAGGCCAGCTCTGCTGAGCTCTCATGACAGCTGAACTGTCATCCCACGTGGAAGAAAAATATATTTTAAATATATTTAAAAAAATACATTCTTAATATTTCAGATCGGTCATTCACTCGGCTGCCCTCGGCAGCTTTGTGAATAGACCCCTTTGTCCGTTTTCAATATATTTCAAAAATATATTTTAATGTTATTGAATATATTTTCCGAATGCATGCTGAAATATATTTCAAAGTGTATTTTGGAATGCATTGTGAAATATGCTATGAATATATTTTGGAATATATGTTAAATATACTTATGAATGCATTCATCAATATATTGCTGCAACCAAAAATATATTTCAAAGTGTATTTTGGGATGCATTGTGAGATATTCTGGAATATATGTTAATTTACATCTGAATGCAAAATATGTGGCAGATAAATCAAAAAAATACTTTCCCTTTATATTTGGAAATGCATTTTTAATGTATTTTATTAATCAAAGGCCTGAAAAATCCTCAAGTATTTGTGCTAGTTTTCAAAATATATTTCCAATGCATTTCAAATACCGGTATACTCTGCTAATTAAAATAAATTTATAGCATTGAATTCAAAAACATTTTGTGGATGTGGAAAAAAAACAATAGTACAGTACAATACAAAAAACCTTTATTGTTATGAAAAATGGAATACTTTTTATGGTGTGATACTTGTTCAACACACAGATGATAAAACATGTTTTAAACTAAGCTAAGTGACATTATAACATTTATTTTTGTGACTGATGTTTCCTTCAGGCGATATTTCAACTGCGCAATTTTTCTGTTAACAGCATTACTTACTGTATGATACTTTTTGAAGTCCCAGGAAACTTTGCCAAAGTAGCAGCTTTAAATAGTAAATGGAAAGTATTAAAAATATTAGATTTTCCTTGTGAACAAAAAGCCCTGTAACAGATACAACTGTGTAAATTAAACTAAGAATTAGGGATGCGCCGATAGCATTTTCTCCAGAACGAGTATGAGTACTGATACTTTTCCTCTAATACTCACTGATGCCAATTACGCCCTTTTTTTGCGTTCACTTTCCAAAGTCATTTGCTCACATTTAGCCGCGTCTCTCCAGCCCCTGCCCCACACACTATACTTACCTTTCGGCAAACAATCCTTTCCCTCCACCAGTAAGGGGGGAAATCCCTGTGCTCTGCATTTTTAATTTCGCAAGCACTTAGCACGATTAATTACGGTTTTGAGTAAAACTATTTTTTGTATAGGGACAAGTAGATCAGGTCCTCGCATTAGCCCTTAGTCAAGTAGTTTTTTTAAAAAATTCCACACTCCTGTACTAGCACTGAGGGAGTTGGAATCACTAGAGAATTTCAACATCTAGACCAATATAGGAGATTGGGAAAATTAGATAAATGGCAGAATGTTTCTGGTTTGACTATTTTGACCAAGATTCTTCAATTCTGTCAGTTATCCGGGGTGAATTTCAGGAGAATTCACAGGGGAACTGAATAATCTAGTTAAAAAAATCAGAATCAGAAAACGAATTTCCCATTTAGCTCACTTTCAAAATCATCTTTATTGGTCTAGATTTAAAAATTCTGCAATTCTACTAGTTCACCCTTTAATAAATAGACCTGTACGTGTTTTAGTGCTCAGTAGTAGATAACGCAGAGCTCAGGAGTAAAGAACGCAGAGCTCAGGAGTAAAGAACGCAAAGCACAGGAGTAAAGAACGCAGAGCAGAGAAGTAAAGAATGCAGAGCACAGCAGTAGAGAATGCAGAGCAGAGGAGTAAAGAACGCAGAGTACGGTAATAAAGAACTCAGCGCACGGGAGTAAAGAACGCAGCGCACGGGAGTAAAGAACGCAGAGTACGGTAATAAAGAACTCAGCACACGGGAGTAAAGAACGCAGCGCACAGGAGTAAAGAACACAGCGCACGGGAGTAAAGAACGCAGCGAACTGGAGTAAAGAACGCAGCGCACAGGAGTAAAGAGCGCAGCGCACAGGAGTAAAGAGCGCAGCGCACAGGAGTAAAGAACTCACGCTCGACTCGAAAATTCAGCCCAACACTAATCATAACTTCCATCATCATACATCCCCCACATGTAGGTGAGTTATTGAGTGTAAGAAGTTATCATCTGAAGATATTTTTACACTCTGCTTTATTATAAATCTGGCCCGGTCTATACCTCAATGTGTCTACAGTCTATGCTGTTCACTATGGCATACTTCAGCCAGAATTATATCTGTTTGCCTGCAGCCAAGCCCAACATGGGCCCTTTTTTATGTGTTACAAAATATCGGGAAAATAGATTTTAAAAATCTATTTTCAAATATATGTCTTTGGAAAACACATTTAAATTACATTTTTGGAATACATTTACAAGTATAGTTAAAAATATATGCTGCAATGTATTTTTTTCCATGTTAAAAAATAACTTGAAAATAAATATATTTAAAAAGATATTTTCAAATATATGCCTTTGCAAAATATATTTTCATTTACATTTTTGGATTATATGTTAAAATGTATTAGTGTCGAACAATATATTGAAAATATATGTCACATATATCAATCTATTTGTTAAATATATTTGAAATATACTTCACTTCCATGTGGGATTGCAACTGGCCTGGAGCCAGCCGTGAGATCACGGCTGGCTCCACCCAGCTGTCAGTTGCAAGGCTTTGGCCTATGGCTGGCCGCTTGGCCCGCTTCGGGTTTCACTTTGGCTCAGTCGAGCCGAAGTATACTGTATGCCTTCGTCGCGACTGGGCTGCTTGGCCAGCTTCGGGAGCTGAACCGAAGGGCTCAGGTAGTCGAAACTAGCTGAAGGATCAGCCGAAGCTAGGGCTGATCCTTCGGCTAGCTTTGTGAATAACCCCCTTTGTATTTTTTTCATTTTCTTAAAGCGGAAGTAAAGTGAGCTAAAGAAAAATGTCACCCCCGGAACTTTTACCTATAATGTGCTAGTATACACAGCATATTTGCACATTATGGTCTCCTTACCTGCCTAAGGCCCCTTTTGTACAAGATGATCAGGAGGGGATCTGTGCACAGATCCTCTCCTGATTGGAGCAGTTCGGATTGGATGTCATCGCTGTGACATCCATGTCCATCCAGTTTTTCCTCAATCTTGTGATGCAGGAAAGAAGTGAAACTGTCAGACCCCGTGTCAGTCTTAGGGGAGCCGGATGTAAATGGACATGTGTTCGTTTAGATCAGTTAACTTTCAATCCGTCACAATCAGTTTTGGCAAAAACTGGACCCGGCCGAAGTTGGGGGTAACCGCGTGTAAACAGACACCTGTCCATTTAGACTTGGCTGCCCATAGTCTAAGATTGGGCATCCGATCGGGTTTGTCTGAAAAACTGACAGGCGGACGTGATCGGACCGCCCGTGTAAGATGGGCCTAAGTGATAAATTTCAGGACTGCGCTCCTCTCTCATCTGCACTTCCATGTACTTCCTAGTCTTCTTTCAGGTTTCAGGTCTTCGGCCCCTTGATTGGCCTGGCTCTGATGACATGGCTCCCATGCATAAGCACGGGAGTTACTTCTTTTTGGCATGTCGGGCCCGTGCACTGAGCTGCAAATGTGTGCTGCTTACTGTATAAGAAACAAAAAATGCTTACAGGCATCTAGAAGCGTTTATGGCAGAAAAGACTCATCCAATCTCTACTGTCATAGAAAGCCTGCTGATCGGCAATTGTTATTTTTTTCACTTCCACTTTAACAAATTTACTTTCCATTTCAATCTTCTGCCAGCTTTGATAGTCAAAAAGTGTCAAAAAAGATGCATTCTTGTAACCATAGCAACAGATTCTCTACTGTGTACAGAATGCCCCCTGAAATATAATGTCCCTCACATGTGATTGGCACACTTTTTTCTTATTTCAACACTGACTGGATTATTTATAGAACCTCCAATACTCCTCAGCGCTATCTAGGGGTGCTGGTGCCCTTCGAACTGCATCCCCCGAGCTATATGCTTTGTGGAAGTTTTATATATAAACCCGTAAGCCTGATCATTTCATTCTGCTTAGTACTTAGAAAGGATGAAATGGCCTACAAAAGTAGAGTTTCACTTTAATTACATGTTAGGAGGTGTTTGTATTTAGAGGTTTGACCTTTGTTTTTCCCAGGGTGTAAATATGGATATGGAAATATGGAAAGCTCAGAATAAAATTAGAAAAATAGTAGACTTGATCTGTAGCACACTAAGACCAGAAAATCAAATCTTGCAATTCTCAGGAAAACACTTTCACTGAAGGTTTGTCTTTTGCAAGCTTACTTTGACAGTGGATGACAAAAGGATCCTCTTGGGACTCACCTACTGTGTTTGATGTGTCGAATCTGGGAAAGGGGGCACAAGTATTTCAGTATTTTCAGTGCGTTGGCAGAGTCTTTGCCCAACGGCTTGTACAGATCCTAGAATTAAATATATATTTAATTGTTGACAAGCGAATGTATTGTTTATCAGCTTGTACTGGCATTGTATGACTTGTCCTAAAGTGCAACTATGAGCAAAATAAAAAAATGACAGCAAGAAATGTTTTTGTTTTGAGTCACCCATGTAGCATCATTTTATTAACTGTTTATCTTGGCAGTAGTGTCATTGATTTCTACTTCCTGTAACAGACCAAGCTATTCAGCAAATGTGGAAATTAGGTGGCTTGGGAAAAAACAAATAAGACTGATGGGGGGACTTACAATAGTTGCTTACAATAGTCAACTTTTATTAATTTCACTTAAAGTGACACTAAACTTAGGAGTTAATCTTAAAAATGCATTCAAGTACCTTAACTATTAACAAAATGTATCTTATTTGTGTATCATTTGGCTGCAGATCCTCAAATCATCTCTGAATTGGTGCTGACACTGTCCTTCCTTCTGGAGGGTGGCTACCTTTGTTCCCCATGATCCCTGTATGTGTTGTAAAGTAGCCATCGCTACAAACCTGTTCCTGTGATGAAATATACAGGGCTATTCACAAACAGTTGAAGAGTTTGGAGAAGGCAGGAGAAGTGAACAATCTAGGCCAAAATAGCTGATTTGATAACATTCTCCAATTCAGCTCACTTTCCAATTCAGCTCTTTAGTCCTAGATTGTTCACTTCTCCAGCCTTCTCTAAACTCTTCACCCTTTTGTGAATAGCCCTGTTAATTACATGTTTAGTTTACTAATTTGTATTGAGATTATAGTCTATCACGGGAGCAAGCTTGGATCGGTGACTACTTTACAACACACACAGGGACCATGGGGAATATAAGTAGCCACCCTCCAGAAGAAAGGGACAATTTCAGCACCAATTCATAGATGATTTGAGGATCTATAGCTGAGTGATACACAAATAAGATACATTTTTGTTAATAGTTAAGGTGTTTGAGTGCATTTTTAAGACTTATCTCCTGAGTTTAGCGTCACTTTAAACTTTTTTTCAAAAAGAAAAAAAAATTGTTTTAACGACCTAGGTTTTAGTTGACCATAGGATTAATGTATCTCTTATTTAGTAAATTTAGAGCTGCATGTCCATCTAAGGCTACCCTGTGCACAAGGTGAAAACACTAGATTTTAACTGCAGAAGGAACAGTGTTGTCATCCTATAATGAAAATGAAAAACATAACGCTATAAGAAAAACCTGAAAGCCATGTTTACAAATGCTAGAAGTCTGGCAAACAAAATGGAAGAGCTAGACCTTTACTACTGGAGGAGGATTATGACATTGTGGGAATAACAGAAACCTGATATGACACCATATAGGGTACAATTTTTTTCAGATTGATAGGGAAGATAGAAGAGGGGAAAGGGCATGCATGTACATCAGGAGAAATGTGATAATAAAGGTGCACAATGCAATTAATAACATTCCTGGGGATAGTGCTGAGTCCTTGTGGCTAGAGATAAAAATAAGCATTATTGATAGGTACATGTTATAGGCCCCCTACCATAAGGTAAGAGGAGGAGTTTCAACTACTCAGGGAGGCAAGGCAATGTTATAATTACTTAAACTATCCTGATATTGATTGGGCAAATGGAACCTCACATTCAAGAAAGACCTGTCACTTTGTACATTTTCTGCAAGATAACTTCATGGGTCAAATGTTGGAAACACCAACTAGAAATAATGCTCTGTTGGACTTACTAATTTCTAATAATACAGTATTAATCACTGGGGATGCACCAATACTGATAGAAAATGGAATGCTCCGATATTTACCCCCGATACCAGAACTACCGGTCAGAGGGAGATTTCCTCTTACCAGCAGTGTTGCGAGGGAACATGAAGCCGGCTTCCCAGCCAATCAGGAAGCCGGGTGGTGAGTGATGACTCTCCTCCCGGCTTCCTGATTGCTCAGGAAGCCAGCTCCATGCTGTTTGACTGGCTCTTTGCTGATTGGCACAGCCAAACAGCATAGAGCCAGCCAAACAGCATGGAGTCGGCTTCCCAGGCAATGAAGAAGCCGGGCGGCAGGTAATGACATGCCACCCGGCTTCCTGATTGGCCAGGAAGCCAGCTCCATGCTAGTGGAAGCACTGGTATTGGTATCGGAGAGTACTGAAAGATAAATATCAGTATTCATACTCAATACCAAAAAAACAGTATCAGTGCATCCCTATTAATCAAATATGTGGATATAAGGGACACATTGTTAAACCGTGATCATAGGGTAATGATGTTTGTGGTCTTTTCAGGCATTTTTGTTTTGTTTTGCCCATAGTTTTACTTTAAGGAAGTCTTAACTTTTCTAAAATGAAATAAAATACAGAAACTTTTGATTGCCTGCTTTGGGTTTCGGTAATTTGCACATCATCATTGCTCTTCACACCACCTTACTGAATAAGCTACATTATGGCACAAAACCACATTTGTGCTGACAGAATGCAGTTTACCGATTTGTATGTATTAAATGATTGCCATTTTCTAACTTCACCTGAATGGAAAAGAAAGTAACATCAAAATCATGTCTAATTCATAGACTTAAAATTAAAGATGCTTTATAAATCCTGTATGATCTTACAAGGAAAAAAAAAATACCGTAAGAGTTAATATCTGTATTTATACCACAATAAATAATTCATAAGTGCAAGATAAAAATGTAAATACTTTAGTAATTGTACATTTATCACAATATAATCTGATTGATGCTGAATGATACAGAATAATTCATGACTAAGCTTTAGATCAGTCATCATGTTCTACAGAAGCCAAGTGTTTCAGGTTGTGGATGGATAGTTGGGGGAGCCGCAAAGGAAGCTAATTCACATATTACAGCTGCATGCAGCTCCTTTAATTTAGGAAAATAAATAAGCACACAGCCATATATAAATAGTAGTGAGCAATGGAACTATTAAAATGGCACTAAATAAATGTTTTCAGGGAGGAATCATGAAGGTAAAAGATATTCATTCAAGCTATCTTGTCATATGTCTGCAGGTTTATTATAAAGTATATGCCTTCACACTTGATTGCATGCATTTTGACAGCGTCTTAAAGTAGATCTAAGCCCAGTCACTAAAATCTCATTATAAACTTTAACAACTTTTTTGTAACATGTGTATGTGTTTTCAATCATTTTGAAGCTGAAGCTTTAATAAAACTGATAACTGGTGATCCTACTATAAAGGTCCATGTTCAGACACCTCCAATAATAGTGTGACACTGCTCTGTACATGTCTCACAATGGCTTTCCTGCATTGTCACCCTGACACGTGCACTACCAGCGACTGTGCTGACATACATTGCTCAGACATGGTTGACTGCTTTAACTATTAGCAAACTGAACTAGAGTTTATGTGCAGCTGACTCTTGAACCAGTGCATGCAAAGAAAAAGTGGCTTAAAGAGCAAGCTGCGGGAGATCATCTGAACCAAGATGCCAAAAAAGGTGAAATTATTGCATTATATTACATAGGATTTATATAGCGCAGTGCTTTACAATATAAGGAAGACATTACAGTTACAATACAAATCAATACAAATCAAGACAAGATGGTAGGGATGAGCCTGCCCCTGAGAGCTTGCAATCTAAAGGGTATTTTATGGACAAATGATGGCAATGGCTTAGGAGAAACAGAGTTTTAGCAAACTAAATGTCATCCAGTTAGGGTTTGCATCCACTTTAAAGGGATTTATTAATCAGAAACTGAAACGTGGTGGAGTTCATAGCATGCCATGACTTATTTTCCTCTCCTTATTCTTTCCTCCTTTATTTTTGCTCTTTCCCTTTTCCTGTCATATTCTTTTAGACCTGAGACTGTAAAAT
Organism: Nanorana parkeri; assembly: GCF_000935625.1. Lineage (NCBI taxonomy): Eukaryota > Metazoa > Chordata > Amphibia > Anura > Dicroglossidae > Nanorana > Nanorana parkeri. Next base: position 37,533 of record NW_017308597.1, on the reverse strand, counting down.
CCTTTCTTGATGGTAACATTACGAACCCAGAGCTAAAGTTCATGTTCAGCGGTTCGCGCATGCACATGCGCCTGGTGTAGCTCATAGAGCTGTACCAGGGGATGCATCTCTGCGTGGACATGTTCGTGCTCATTAGCATGTGCGCGCTAATTGCCGCATGCACACAGGCATTCTCTAATGTGTGATTTGAACTTTTGGCCCTCCTTTGGGCTATAAAGTCTGTGACCTCCAAGCCTCCTTTGCTGTCAGATTTGTCAGCTTCCCTGTATTCCTGTATTCCTTGTATCATGATCTGATTATTCGTTACTGACCCGGCTTGGCTTGATCTTCTGCTTCTCTCCTGTGTCCTGAACCTTGGCTTGACAATCGATTCTGCCTCATCCCTGGCACTGCGTTGCCCACATGTTGATGACCTCAGCCTGTTCCAGGCGATTCTCCAGCTTCATGTCCTGATGCCTTGCTTTCTGTTTGTTGTCTCTCCAGCTCATCTAACCTGGGCCCATTTAAGATCCACCCTGTCGTGTGTTCTCCTGAACCCGATACCTGTCTGGATCTACGCACATCGCAGCATCCACTGCTCAGTGGATTCATCATCCATTGGCAACCTTGCCCCTCTGTGCCCCTGTACCCAATCCAGGTGCTCCAGGACCAGAGTTGTGAGAGAGACCGCCCTTGTCACTTCAGACTCTGCAAAGGTATGTGACAGGCAGTCATAGAACCAGGGCATTGAAAGCAACACCCAACAGTACCTTGAAATGCTACTGCTTCAATCACACCTACTAATGCCTATACCCATTTACATCAAATAAATAGAACATAAGCGATTGTGGAATGTCTTACTGGAATCATGCAAAACAATCTACTTTGAGTCGAATACTAATATAATCTTTTTTTCTGAAAAAATAGATTGGCCTAAGAACTAATAATATCATTAAAATTTAAAAACCAAAGATATCTTATTAGCTTAAAAACTATTATTAATAATAATAATAATAATACATTTATTCAAAAGACTAAAAAAATGCATCACAGGGGAATTTTGCATAGAATGTGTATTGTCAATTTTAAAGAACTCCGGGCATATTAAACATTACCCCTTGAACTGTGGCTACCCCCACACTACAAGGGCCAATTGCTTGTTTGGTCTAGGGCAGTGGTTCTCAACCTCTCTAGGGCCGGGACTCCTTGGTAACATTTGCCAAGTTGTGGTGACCCCCAAAGGTAAAATTTAACGATGACGCGGCTGCTGCAGCGACATCTGGCGGTGTGGCGGGAGAACTGACACTGCTGCGCTAGGAGAGAGCTGAGGAGGACTCTCACCCTGCACAGCGACCCACAGGTTGAGAACCACTGCTATATGCAAAGACAGGACCAGGCTCTGCAGCTGGAACTAGAAGAATTGGATTTAAAGTGTGTGGCTATATAACGTATGAGGTACATACTCCGCAGTACTGTCAGTGATAGGGATGGGCTCGGGCGTGTTCGTAGCTCCACGTGCCGAGCCCGCCAGGAAGCTGACAGCGCGCAGTGCCAATCACAGGCACTGAGACATTTCCCGATCTCTGCAGCTGCGAACCGGGAAAATGGAATGCATAGCTAGAGGTGTGTTTTACATATTTTTTTACTTGACTACATACATATTGCACCCGCCCTCTGCTGCTGTCAATCACTAGAAGGGGACCTGATGGAGAACTTCAGGTCCTCCTCTGCTGATTGGCAGCATCAGAGGGCGGGTGCAATAGCTAGTTTGCTATTGGCTTTTGCAAAGTGAAATAGCCAATAGGAATCTAGCTATTCATTCCTATAGTGGTTTTTTTTTTCTGACTTACGGTGGCCTCCGATTTAAAAAACAAAAACAAAAACAGAGCAGAGAAAGGTCCCGACCTTTCCGGGAGAAAGTGTTTCTCCCTCGGCCACCAAGAGCCACTAGGCGACCCCTGGCAAATCGTCATTCGACCCCCGAGGGGGTCCCGACCCACAGGTTGAGAACCACTGGTCTAGGGTCTAAAATAAAAAAAAATACACTCACCTGATCCTCGTTAATGCCAGGCTACTAAAATGTTCTCCACAGCCTCCTTTCCCCTGAGCTCCTGTGGTCTAAGGACCTGTGATGTCATCATGTCCATTTACTTGTTTTGGATGTGAGGACGACGAGAGAAATTGCACAGCCAGAGTGGAGGGGGAGATAGGTGAGCGGTCACCGCCACAGGACTGAGGATCAGGTTAATGTTCTTCTTCTTAAAGAGAAATGTTCATTGTTAAATACAGCACAATATAATTGTATAGAATTGTGATAAAAATTAGTTACTAGTGGAAGTGGGGCAACGAATGTACAAGATATGAAAGCATGTCAGAAGCCAAGTTTAAAGACTGGTTGTCTACAAGATAATTCTTGGAAAGACAACAACACATTATCATTACTGATTAACAAATATACAAAGGATGAAATGTTGGGGATGATTTACTGAAGTCAGATAGGCCGTTCACTTTGCAAGGGAATTTTCACTTAGCTTAGAGAATGTGTTGAAAATTCACTATGAAAAGAATACCCAAACACACGCACGGAAGTTTAAAAAAATGGAAGATGAAAGGCAGCAAAGCTTCACCTCAGTCACTAAGCTAAGGTGAAATTCTCCTGTAAAGTAAAATTTTCCCTGCAAAGTTAACAGCCTATTTGACATTAGTAATTCAACCCCTTTATATCTGTTACTGCATAGCCAAAGTATGGTAAGCACAATGGACACAAACAGTGGTGAAGCAAACCTCATTCCTGGATTTATGAATCATGAGCATTTGCAAACATGAGCAGCCTGTGAAGTTTGCATTAGTACTTTTTTGCACCTTATGGAACTGTTTTTAATTGTTTGATCTGTTACACATCTCATCATAGTACAACTCTATGATGGGTACCATTGTTGCCATGTTTAAATCTTTCAATTTCCCTATTCAGTTACTTGCTAGGCCTTCCATGCCTATTTTTCTCACCTTTGTTGTGCTCCCCCCCGCTGTTCTGTTCCTCCATAGTAGCTATCACCTGCCACTTTTGGGTATTGGGAAGCATGTGACCTCCTCCCAGGATACAGTGACCTGACCTCCTCATCAGGTCGCAGTCCTGGGACTGGTAACTAGCCACTCAGGCCTAACCATTTCTGCCTCAAAAGAAGAACAACATCGTCACCTCTGTGTAAACTCTGACACCATTGTTCAAGTAGCTTACACAGGGTTAGCAATGAAATGTATAGAAAGTTGAGTATACATGGGTTGGAGGGGAAGGGGGGTTAAAAAGAATGGGCAAAGTACAGTCCACAAATCTATTTCATGTATACTGTAATCAAAATTACTGAGCAAAAATTCTGAAGATGTGAAAAGCATAGACCATTCCGACAGCTGCTAAGCATACAACTGCATTGCCCTGAAAACCTTTAGGGCAAGCTCCATCCACCTGCCAAAGCAATGGCTATACTCTTGCTCTTTTAAATATTAATATTATTATATTGTTTTAACTTTATTATTTTTAATAATAATAATAACTATTATTATTATTATTATTAGTAGTAGTAGTAGTAGTAGTAGTATTTATTGATTTATTGATTGATTGATTGATTGATTGATTGATTTTGTATGTATTATTTGTTATGGTTTCCTATCACCATACTTCCCCTAAACCTTGCAACTAACGAAGCATGCAGAAGTAGCCTGGCAACAGATACAATAATGCCTCTAGCAAAGTCACCTCAAGATTCACTCGCTGTTATTCTGCATGACAAATTTGGCACATTTATAGAAGTTACTGAGCAAGTCATGCCAAAATACAATGTAGGTGGCAGCCATCTTGTGAAGGTAATTCATGTCTATAAGAATACCCTTTCCTCAGAAATGTTGGTGAGCTATCTCTAGTAAACTCACGTTGCTTTAATGAATGAATGAGCTACAGATGTATTAATGAGCTATCTCTAGTAAACTCACGTTGCTTTAATGAATGAATGAGCTACAAAAATGTATTAATGTAAATTGTCATTTATAATATAGCATATATTATAAATGACAATTTACATTAATACATTTTGCCACATATTTCTATGAGGTTGTAACATCCACCTGTCTATTTCTGTTACATTGCAGTTTTAGTAACATGTATACTTCAGGTCAAAGTACATGGTCAAAAAGATGTGTATGTCTCCTGCACTCAAAAGAGAAAATTCCCCTGCAAAGTGAAGAGCTTATCTTCCTTTAGTAAATCCACTCATGGTCTTCAGGATGTTGGTAGAGCTTGATAGTCTCTAATTTTGACAAACACATGAGGCCACTGCAGCTCCTTAAAACTACTGGGGATAAATATAATCCCCAGTTATCTCACCAAAAATGAACTGTCTCTCTTTCAACTGAAACAGGAAATAAAAAAAAGGTGGATGAATAAAAGAGAAAAAGTATTTTTCTTTTCAAAGGGAAGAAGAGATCTAACAGCTAAAATACCTGTACTGTGTTCTTATGTGAAATTCCTACCACGGCTCATCTCGTATCAGCAGCTGAGCATCTGACCCTTGAGTCACCTCACACAGCTGGCAAGTCCTTGTCACAGTCTTCCCTCTGGATCTTCAAAGTTATTCTCGATCACACCTTTTTTTCTGTCTCTACATTCAACATGTTTGTGCTAACACTGGGAATTGCCCAGGCATGTTGTCTCAAGCTATGATTTTCATTTCCCATTTTTTTCCTCCACAGCTATTTGAGGAGGATAGGACATATGTCCCAGTCCACCTCACCAAGTTTGCAGCTGGGCGGATACAGACATAATTGTCGGGATCCGCTTCAGCTGCGGCGTCTCAGTATACCGCGAGCTGTAGCTCGCGGTATACTGAGCTTAGGGTGTCGGGAGGACGCTAGTTTGTGTCCTGCTGTTACCCTAAGGAAAACTATGGGGAAAAGCCCTAACCCCATAGTTCTCCTTTAATCACTGATAACACTAAACTGATGAAGAGAAAAAGCGTTTTAATCGTCGCCTATGGGCGTTTTTTGCTATTTTTGCGGGCGCACGCAATTTTAAGGCTTGACATGTTTGGTGTCTATTTACCCGACGTGACCCTGACTTTTATGTTTTACTAAAAATATGGGTAAGAATAAATGTTTTATAACATAACGTATCACTTGCTTTCATCCACTTTCCCTCTGCTCTCCCCACCACTTGCTCATCAATTAGTTGACATGCTGGGTAGAACAAAGAAAAGTTCATGCTGAGGAGAGTTCACATGTTCGAGTACCAATTAATGCAAGGGGCAAGCAAAGGGAGAACCTGCTGTACATCAAGGATCCTTGATGCTACTAAAAGACACAAATAAAATGTTATTTATCCCATTGTCCTTATCACAACAAAAGTTTTCTCTAGATATTTTAATCTGGACACTGTTCTAGATTCATGATTTGGGAAAAACAGGTTGAAAGTGTAGGAGGCATGGCTCTTTGATGTTTCACAAAAAAAGAACATTTTTACCCTATCAACTCCCTCCCTTCTATCCCACAAATGTATATTTAGGTATGTCCTTCTATAATGTTTCACAGGACTACAATTGTTGGGGATATCATTTAAATGCTAGCTTAAATAGGGAATGTCATTTCTTACCTACCAACAAGAAGACCTATTACTAATTAATGTGTTAATAATAGTAACACATACAAGTAACACAAAGACTCAGGCTGTTTGCTTCCCCACTGCCTGTATGTACTAGGTATTAGATGATGTTATACTAATAACTTCAGACCTGTTCATGCAGATTAATGATCCTGCCAGTGGAGCAAGCAACTGTTCAATCTTCATATACAGGAAACAGAGCAGCACTTAGCTAGTTACACCTTAAGGGAGGTTGCCCACTGAAGGCACTCAAAAGACCTTTATCATAGTGGTCTTAATGTGTTCTGATATTGCTACCATATATTAACATATATATAGAGTTCCTGAATGCTAATGGCTCCCCAGTATTTAGGGGTCAGAAGTAAATTACCACCCTATTTGTGGTTATTTAGCATGTTCTGTAAAGATGAGCTCCATTCACATATTTGTGTATAATGTGATGCATATTCCTTTAGAATATTTTTTTTTATGGTAGAACAGAAAGTAGAAACGGTGGTTGTATCTTGAATTTTAAACATAGATGCTTAAAAAGCTGTTAATGCTGATATTTGAAGCTGTAGTCTAAATATGTATTGTTGTTCTACGGCAGCATTGAAACCAGAGGACACTGCTGACCTGACAGTCTGTTGTGTGCTTCTCACACAGGTTCTGCATTGTGTATCAAGAATCTGTTTGTACATCAACAGAATGTAGAAGTTGGAATAAGGTTTAGTACTATTTATCCCTAGTGGGCCTTACAATTTACATCTGCACAAGCCCAAACTCTGACTTTGGTTAGCTCCAAATAATGTAACCCTCGGGGGCAAATATGAGCCTAAAGGCCGAATGCCACTCACTTTCAGTTTGGAGTTTTTTAATCTCCAGAGGATGCTCAACTCCATCTTATGCCTCAGATGCAGCTTGGTTGAAGCAGCAATTGTTCAAGTGTTACTTACTGACACTTGGATCCTTAGGAGAAAGATTAATTGTCTAATGGAGGTTCAAGTGGTAACTCCAAAAGTTTCCAGCCCCAAATTCTACAACTCCATGTGGGTGGCTGGATAAGATTAAGGCAGTGTTCTGTTGTTCTGTTGTATTTTCCACTGGAACTCTTTTCAAACTCTAATCTCCCTCATTCGTTTAAAGTAGTATTACAACCTCAATCTATTTTACAAAATTAATCCAGATCAAACAAATATACATCAGCCAGCAAAGTATTTATTTACATTTTTGCCCAAGCAGCCATCATGTTTCCAAACATCCCCAACTCTCTCAGCTCTGTTTCCCTGAACTTCCTGTCCAGTCTCCAGCAGGTGTTCATCTACTAGCTTGAAGAAGAGAGGAAGGAGAAATGGAGAGCAGGGTAGTGACTTTCCTTGCAGGGTCTGTGTATGCGTGAAGACGCACAGCTTACAAACACACACATGGGTGGCTTCATAGTACCCTGCAAGGGAAAAGAGGGACTCTAAAACAGGATATCAGGGCCAGTGCTCAAGGGATCAGCTGAATTTAAAGGAAACTAAAACTTTTAAACATCATTGTAAGTGATTCCATCAGCATTTGAAGTATCTGTTTAATTTTAACATCACTTAAAGTTCAGCAACATTTTTTTTCAGTTTTGGACAGAATTGGGAAAGGTCAGGTTTTATTTTTGTCTAAGGGCTTGTTGTGGAGATTTCTCCTCACTTTCTATGTCAGTGACACATTTGTCACCTTGACAGGAAGCAAAGATACATTTTCTACCATCTTCTCTATGTTCTCCTTAGGAAGCGACCCTGTGTATCCAGCATACCAAATATTACCCATTCTGGTGTTAATGGTAAATAGCTCACAAGATGATCCATAGTGTATTGAGTGATTATCTTCCAGAATGAATTTATTTTTGGACAAGACCAAGAGGTGTGATATAGATCGACTGGTAAGTGATCACATTTTAAGCACTTAGGTGGCTGGCTAAGTCCCATAAGATAGGATCTGTAAGGTGAGACATAAGAGTGATAGTCTATTTTAAGCATAATTTCTTTGTAAGATTTTGAAGGGATAGTATTCCAAGATGCAATTAGAGAGATGGGGATGTTATCTGTGGTCTTAATGGGGAAATGCTGAATCCATTTCCTTAATCTCGTGGGACATTTCTGATGGTCCAGTTGTTTACAGAAGCATAAATACACCAAATATCATTTGGTCTATGAGAATTAATCAGTCAACAGGGGAAAGGTTTTTAATAATTTTCAAAATATATGAGCGGGCTTACAGAAATGTCAAGAGTTATGGGTTAACATAGAGGTAGTTTTCAGATGCTTTATTGAAGTTTAGATGTTTTTGTGGTGAGTCCTCTATCAAACCTACCTACTGAGTTTATGTCATTCCTTCCAACAAGTAAGTAGAAGGAGGGTTGAGGTGACCCGTAAGGGTAAGAGATCCTTAGGTACAAAAAACTTCAGTTGGCTGCTATATTTTACTCTAATTTAGCACCTATATATGTGATCATGCTACAGATCCTTTATTGGATGTATCTGGTTATAGCTGCTATAGCTGCTAAGTGGCCTCCGTTCTTGATCGGTTGCTGTAAGATGTGGAGGCAGATCTTGGCTTGCCTTCCAACCCAGATGAACTCCCAGAATGCCTTTTAGTTTTGTTTGAAGTCTATTGGTTTTATAATAACTGGCAATGTTGGTAGGACATAAATCAGTTTTGGGAGCTTTAGAAAGGGGATATTCTTTCCATTGAGCACTGATGTAGGGGACATTCTTTTCTCTGACCACCACTGTAAAAGGGCAGAGGACATCATGCGCGGTTGAAATTGTTATATAGGAAAAAACAAATTATAAACTGTGTTGTGTCCCAGTTGAAAGTTTAAGTTGAAAAAAAACATAAAAGGGTCAGGTGGCCAAAAAGGGCATTTGCCCAGAAAAAGATAGAGTTCTCAAAGGGTTGCTTATTGTCTGAGGGAGCAAAAATGTTATAAATAGCAATGCCTTGCAGTTTTCAGGGTGAATGATCAGCAAATTGAGTGCCGATTAGGGATTGGTGAAAAATTTAGGGGGTTATTCACTCACTGCCGAAGGCAGCCGAGTGAATTAGCCCAGCCGAAGTGAAGAGAGCCAAATGCTGTTCGGCTACTCACTTCAGTCTTCTATGGCTGATTTCAGCCGTACTTCGTCTAAAATCAGTCGTACACCGGCTGTCTTCGGTCAGCTGACGTGCAGAAGGATCTCATAGAGGCCGAATAGCAGTGACAGTGAACGGCAGTGAGTGAATAGCGCGGCTATTCTGCTCGGTACCTTTGAGGTACTGAGCAGAATAGAAAAGAAGTGAAAAGAATGAAAAAAAGTTGACAAATTATTATAAGAATGATAAAAAATAGGAAAATAAAATTTAAAAAAAAGATATTTTGAAGAAAAGAAAAAAAATACATATGGGCGAAGTTAGCAGTGATAGCTAGCACCACCCAACTGTTTCCTATTGGCCAGCACCTGCCAGAGTCTTCTAGCTGGTCCTGTCCAATGAAAAACAACTGGGCAGAGCTGGCCGTGACGTCACCCAGGTGATTTGGGGATGCTGATCTGTGATTACAACTGGGCGGAGCCAGCCGTGATTTCACGGCTGGCTCCGCCTTGCTATCATTTGCGTGGAGATCGGTCAGCTTCAGCTGACCATTCTCCAGTCTTCAGCTGTCACTACGGCTCAGTCGAGTTCGGCTGCTGTATGGACTATTGTGAATAGCCCGTACAGCAGTCCTTCAGTTCGACTGAACTGAAGGGCAGAGGAGGCTGAAGAGTGACGAAGGATCAGCTAATGCTACAGCTGGATCTTTTGGCTCTTTAGTGAATAACCCCCTTAGTTTCACCATGACATAAGAGTCATAGCTTGTTTTGGAATATGATTCCTGTTTCTGAAAGTTGTTTTCAAACAGGGACAAATATCTTTCTTTGTTGGGTGACCAAGTCCTGAAAATTAAGATGTTTTTTTCTCCATCTAACCCTCTGTGAGTATGCTTTCCTTATCAACAAAATGGAAGTAGTTAGCTAGAAGTGGTCTTGTCACTCTGGGCGTAGATAGAATGGAGAAGGAATTGAGGATTAATTATGTCATATGCTTAGCTATCAAATAGTGCTTAGTAATCAAAGGTCTGTTCCATTGTATTTTTCAGGCCGGCAATAGATCTCAACTTTGAGCGTCTATTTCTGTTTTCTAGGTCTTCTAATGTTTCCCAATGGATTCCAAAATGAGACATTGCATGACAGTTTTGTATATTTAGTTGATGTTTCAAACCGCTTACTCTTTGTTCCAACTCTGTTTTTCTATTTTTATTGGAGAAGATTTATTGAAAGACAGTTTGAAAAATCAGGTAGTAAAGTATTTGAGATTTCTGCAGCTGTGTTTTTTTTTCTTTTTGATATGTACTGCATAGACATTGAGGAGGATTTCTTCTCAGGGACCGATTCTCCCTTTCTTTTGTTTTGGTTGTAGATTTCCATTCAGTGGACGGAGTTAAGGTGCCCATACACTTTACAACCCTCGCAAGACTTTTGTCTTGCGAGGGTTGTAAAGTCATTTAAAAAAGTACGATCTGCCCATCTTGGACAGGCAGATCGTACCTGTGATCATTGCAAGCCCGCCCCCCTGAGGGGCGGGCTTGCGATGACTGCAATGCTGAACGCACACCGGCCAGTTCGGCTGTTATCTCTCAATCATGTTAAAAACCAGCTGAAAATCGTATGATTCTCGGCTGGTTTTCCAACATGCTCGAAATACAAAAGTCGTGCGACCGTACATTAGAAACGGTTGCACGCCTTCCATACACTGCACGATTATCGTACGATTGCGGGATTTCCTGCAATTCTCGTACGAGAATCGTGCAGTGTAAGGGCACCTTTAGTTTGCCAAAATACTTATTATTATTAGGGTATGGTGTGGTTAGTCCAAGGCACTCCAAAAGATGTCACCAGCACTCCAAAAGTAGATTCAATATATTTTAATGACAACGGTCATTCAAAATCACAAGTACTTTCGGGGCCACGTTGGGTCCCTGTCATCTGAGCCTGATGACAGGGACCCAACGTGGCCCCGAAAGTACTTGTGATTTTGAATGACCGTTGTCATTAAAATATATTGAATCTACTTTTGGAGTGCTGGTGACATCTTTTGGAATTACTACTTGACTACACGGTGCCTCCGTGGTCGCTACAAGCACCCTATTACAGACATAATCTCCTAGGAGATCCGGTAAGGAGTGCAGGAAGATACACACAATTTAGTCCAAGGCACTGACACAGTCAATCTGTTTAATCAAGTTGGTAATGAGAGTGTATTGACACGAGATGTTACCGACAAAAGAGAGAGTGATATGGGTGTTCTGCTGCTAAATGGCACAGGTAGACGTTTGTTCTAGCATTATTCAGAAGTAGATTCTTACTGCTAAATGATGTCTAGGTAACAGTCAAATTTAGAGTTAACTGAGAGAAGTTTGGAAAGTTAAAAAAATGTTTTTACTTATCTTTGCACATTACAGCCCATTACAGCCCATTACAGTGCACATTACAGCCCATTTTTCTAGTTGTTAACTTCAGGGGAGTTTGGCAGACTTAATATTACAGGTGAGTTCTAGTCCAGGATTACACCAAAAGGATTTAATTAGTTTTTTTTCTGGCACAAGTTAAAGGGTTTTTCATTAGTCTCTCTGTTCTTGGGCTGCAAGGGAGATGTTTGTGGCTAATGGAGGCACATAATCTCCTCAGTGTCCCCACTAGCCTGTTCAGTCAGCTGTATTTGCAGCCACATGGAGATGGCACTGTGTGTAGCAAAAGGCAGGTCTGTCGATTTTGGCCCCTTGGTAATCAACGGGTGGAATATGTTTCATTGTATTGGTCAGGTACATGTTAACTACTGCAGATGAATATTTCTTATTAACAATTTCAGAAAGAAGGTGGCACTCTGGGATCCTTTTCATAGCAGACTATTTTTACTGTTCTGTTAAAAAAAGAAAAATGAATGTTGTTCACAGAGCTCAACAGATCAAGCATATAAATACACACAATATTATAAATCACTTATCCCCCTCTTTATTCCTCCCTCCTGCTGTTCAGACAGAGCATAATGGAGTTTTAGTTATAGAGAACTTATTATAATAAGTTTTGCTGTGCTCTCTTTCGAAAGTCGATAATGCTTTGTGACACTGGTGTCATGGATGCACTCTAAACTAAATATTTATTTGTAAAACTAAGGGGTCTATTCACTAAGCTGCCAAAGGATCTAGCCGTAGCTTCGGCTGATCCTTCGGCTAGCTTCGGCCCCAGGACCCCTTCGGTTCAGCAGAACCGAAGGGCTGCTGTACGGGCTATTCACTATAGTTCTGATTGACAGCAGCAGAGGGCGGGTGCAATAGCTAGTTTACTATTGGCTATTGCAAAGTGAAATAGCCAATAGGAATCTAGCTATGCATTCCTATGGTGTTTTTTTTTATTCTGACGGCAGCAGAACCGCCTGGCCAATAGAAAACAGTTGGGTGAAGCTAGCTGTCACTGCTAGCTCCACCCAATCATTTTCTATTTAATTGTTTACTACTTTTTTAACTGTTTTTCTATTCTGCTCAGTACCACAGGGCATTCGCCTATTCACTCACTGCTGTTCGGCATCTATGAGAATAGGCCGAACAGCAGCGAGTAGCCTGCCGGAGGTTCGGCTTGGCCGATCCAGATGTTGGATCGGCTGAGTCGAACTCCTTCTGCACTTCAAAGCAAGCCATACAAGCCATACAAGCCTGAAGTGAACAGCTGAACGGAGTTTGGCTCACTTCACTTCGGGTTGTTTATCCACTCGGCTGCCTACGGCAACTTAGTGAATAGACCCCTAAAAGATTGTAAAAACATAGTAAAAAAAGCACTTAAAAAATATATAAAAGAAATAAATACATACGTTTTACTCCAGACCATTATAGTGTACCTTTAAATTGAGATTTGTGTCAAGCTTGTTTTAAAAAACATAATAAACCTAATAACTGCATAAGAAAATAAGAACTTGTACCTATACTTACTTCTCCCATCTCCCATTCCTCCAATTGCTTCTCTGTTCAAGAACTACATGCTCCAACTGAATTTCACAGCTGACATGCTTATGGGAGTGCAAAATGCCCATGTTTGCGGCCACACATTGTGGTTCCATCACTGGCCCCTACGTCACTACTGTAGTGATGTTGGTCTGGCAGATGGAACTATAGTGTGATTGTCAGATTGTCATCTGCTTGGAAGTTGTAGGTTCCATGTTCTATTGATTTTTCGCACCTAACACAATCTCTACAAGGTACTGAAAATTATTTCCAGAGAGATGAAATTAAACATTTGTGTGCTTTTTTTCAGTAGATTTAATGAAATTTAAACTTCAGAGCTCTGAATTACTTCTATTGCACATTTCACAATGCTCCTCCACCCCACTCTTCAGGAACCGCCAAATAACTGTACTATTTTTCTACAAGTGTCCAATTAGCTGGCATTTAGAGCTCATTATTCTATAAATTTGGGTGATTTCTGTAGGGTTTTCAATTATTCCAAACTTAGCTGTCTAAAAAGCTGCCATTTGAAAGAACAGCTCTGGTGTGTATAAAGTGGCAGCAGGATATTGTAACAAACACACATGTAATCGAGCTTATGTGAGTCATGTTTAGGGAAAAATAGTCTTTGCTGCTTTCCAATCTGCAGACTGTGGACTGCGCCTAAGAGAAAAGCAAAAAATGTGGAGTAAATGTAAACAATCCCTGATGGTTTGTAATTAACTGAATTCAATCTGCACATCGAGCTGTATAAAAAAAGAGAAATAGCAGAAATTATATTTATGGGAGAGAGATTTTGAACTAACAGTTTCTTCCTGTAAATAAATAACTGCATAGCTGAGCAACGTATTGAGAAAAGTGAGCACAGCACCCATGTTTGAATAAATACTAGATTATGTGCTGCCCAAAATATTCCTATTGTAAATTATGTTTGTCCACAATAAAGCCACTTTTGACTTCACAGTTTTATTTTTGACTAATTCCAACTTTCATGAGTTTGATTTTTTCATTTCCAGTTAGAAGACTAAGCTATCCAACTTTGATAAATATAATAAAACGGCACAGTAAACAAGATCTTTAAAAAGACCTGTATGTGTTCTCAACTGCAACAGAGAAAAACCAGGTCTCCTGCCCTGCTAGACAGCGTTGTCCTGTTTGATAGAGCTGTGTAAATCTGGATGGATGGACAGAACTACCCCTGTTATACCGTTGACCCAATCCAGCCAGTAGATCCATTAGTGTTGATTTACCAAATGTAAATAGGCTGTTCACTTTGAAGGCGAATTTGCACTTACCCGGACATTAGTTTAATGAATAAGAGGAAGCTCTGCTGACTTACATCACCCAATCACGTTCAAGAAAAAAATGCTGTTTTCTTACACATGATTAGGTATTCTTTACAAAGTGAGGTTTCATCACATTCACTAAGGGAAACTTCCCCTGCAAATTCTCTTGCAAAGTGAACAGCGTATTTGCCTTTTAAATCAACCTCATTATGTTTCAACTTCCCTTAACATGATGACACTGCTGTACATTCTGCCTTGAAATTGTGCAGCATCATTGTCATCCAGTGAACAGGGTTGTCTTAAATGGACATGTAGTTAAAAAAAAGACTTCAAGTAAAAGATAAACAAATTAAATCCTAACTCCGGCTAGCCTACGCACATAGGCTTCATTCAGGAGCCTGAATGGAGGACTAGAGTTCTCTTTTTTTGTAGACCCATCGTATAGTCGAGGCCCTTCTGAATTTTTCCACCCTCCTCTTGTTTTCACTTCCTTTACACATGCATCACGTGTTTTCTGACGCTAACATCTTTTATTTTAACCTACCTAACCAGTTCCCCTAAAATGTGTTTTAACTTAATGTGAAGGGTAAAAATGATCCGCAAAAGAGGTCTCAGGGTCATATATATATATATATACATATATAT
>NW_017308597.1:3821-22629 GCF_000935625.1 Nanorana parkeri | reverse complement strand
AGTTTTTTTATCATATATATATATATGCATATATATATATATATATATATATGCATATATATATATATGATAAAGAACCTGAGACCACTTTTGTGGTCTATATATATGAGATGGGCACATATACTATTCTACAGTAGACTTACTACTAACAGCTAACAGTTCCACAACTACACTCCCGTTATCATTTTGAGACTCACAGTAGACTGGACTACTTTTTAGTTTTACATAACCTGCTGACATGGGATCTCTATAGATTCCCAACTTTGGTCCGACCATTACCCAATATCCTTTTCTCTAACCAGGACCCCATCACTGTAGACACTATTTGTTCCACCATCTGTGACTTTCTCTCCACTCATAAGGTCAGCCCCATGACCCCCACATTAAAATAGTAAACTTTTAAATGCCGACTCCAAGGCACTTTCATGTGTCATGGTTCATGCCTTAAAAAAGCAAAGTTTGCGGCTCTTGTTACTTAGTTTTGTGACTAGATTCAAGACTTTTGATTTCACATATCGATGCATGGCACTGTCCTCTTTCAGACCCAAACCCACAAGTGCTTCCAACTTTGGACACTCCTTGACTAGAGTGCCCTGAAACACAAGGTCTCCCTTAAATGTTTTGTTTTATGAACACGGTGGCAAATATTGGAAAATGTTCACTCATATACACACACAAATCCAAGCACACTCGCACTTATGTTCCAAAAATGTACTCGAACAGTGGTCAATTAATGCTCTGTGCTGACCACATTATTTTCAGCAATTAAACATTTTGGCCTTACCAAAGGAAAATAAGGATACAACGCTATACTCTAGCTATAGGTACATTTCTTCAATAATGTAGATCTGAAGCTGTATGCCAAAGCCATTGCTAATAGATTTGGCCAATTCATTCCTTACCTCATTAATAAGGAACAGGTTGGTTTTGTCCATCTTAACTGATATTCCCTTTTTCTTAATCCTCTCTCAAATCAGCCTCCCACCTTTGCTGATAGACAAAATTAAGGTACTTTACCATTTCTCCACAGCTCATGTCCATGTCAGTGTTCCCCCATCTGACCCCATTCTCATTAAGAATGGCACTAGACAGGGGTGCACATTGTCGCTTGATCTTATTTATTAATAGTATTTATTTAGCACTGGCAATATATGCCGTGCTTTACATACTACACATTTACATCAGTCCTTGCCCTCAATGGGCTTGCAATCAAAGGTCCTTATCTCACATGAGTGCATGCATATGCTAGGGCCAATGTAAATAGGAGCCAATTAACCTACCTGTCTTTGTAGTGTTGGAGGAAACCAGAGTACCCATGCAAGAACATTCCTAGACAATGGAACTCTCCAACGGTCCCAACCATATATTAATGGGTGCAGGAACTCTGCTCCACAATGAACCTAGAAAAGATGACAGCACAAAAACATGACCAACAGTCACACTTTAATTAATTATGGGCACCTTAGATTCTATACATGAATTGTGTTCGCTTTCAGTCCCTGTAAGCTGTGTGATACAGCAACCTCTCATATGTGCCTGGACCTGATCACTCCTTCCACTTAGGTATCTCTCTCTAATTGCTCCTTGGGCTGCAACATGATGCATTTCTTTTTCTTTTTTTCTCTTGTCTTTCTTTTATTTTAACC
Organism: Nanorana parkeri; assembly: GCF_000935625.1. Classification (NCBI taxonomy): domain Eukaryota; kingdom Metazoa; phylum Chordata; class Amphibia; order Anura; family Dicroglossidae; genus Nanorana; species Nanorana parkeri. The sequence goes on along the minus strand of NW_017308597.1, from coordinate 20,983 downwards.
TGAGCAGATAGGAGCGTGCCTTGTTTTAAAGGGCACTTGCAAAAGACACCCATGTGGGAGTGTATCCCTGTTTCTGTGTTATTGATTTATAAACATGCAATAAATAGTGATGAGCTGAACACCTCCGTGTTCGGTTCGTATTCGAACAGCCGAAAAGTTTGAATGCGAACTCGAAATCAATGCAGGTGAATGGGGGGTCGAACGTTCGAAAATGAATGTCCCCTTTAAGAGGGCTTATACAGGCAGTCCCCGGGTTACGGACAATCCGTACTTACGAACCAGGTCCACAGTTCTGAACTGTGGCTGCAGCAGCCTGTGTCCCTTCAAATCCCCGCGCCTGTGTTGGTGGAGACAGCGGGGACACAGATCGCTGCATACCTGCGCTGCCCCCCGTACCTCTGCTGCCCCCCGTTACCTCCACTGCTGTCGCTGCCTCTGGTCCCCTAGTCCGCCGTCTTCTTCTCCCATCCGGTCTGGCTGCGGCTCCTCTGCCCCTCTAATCTAATTAAATCTATGTTATGGTAAGGGGGGTACTATGAAAAAGAAAACTGCTGTGTTCATGCCACTGGCAGACCATCACATTTTATTTTGCAGATACTTACACTTTAATTTTGATATGTTATACTTTTATAAATAATGTTTTAAAATGTACTAAAAATGTTGCACAGTTGTCAAGTAAGCCAAAATCAGAATTATTCTAGCAATACAAAAATGTGTCAAGAGTGATTCATTAGACCATTGCCATCTCAGTCCTGGGATTCAGCCTTAAACATTTCTTTCCTCCTAGTTCACATGGTTCAGGGGTTCTATTTTTAGCAAAGCTCAAGACAGATTGCACCGTTTTCCTACTGTTGAAAACAATTGGATTTGTATGAGTAATTATATTTTTTATGGGTAAATATTATCTTACACATTTGTGCCATATACCCATTAGGATCTAATTTTTGCCAGAATTCTGCCATAACAATGGTACAACTGTATGCTAATTATTGGTGGCAGCAGTATGTAGAACACACCCTTCTGGACAGAGCTGATAAGTTAAATAAAAAGTTTTAAAATAAAAACTGTCTTTTAATTCTTCCATGTCTTTATAAATGCTACAAGCTTTCTTTGTGACTTTGCAGCTGCAGTATCAAAATGAATATTCAACTACAATTTGTAACTATTCACGCGCTTCATTTTTTCCTTTTAGATTATGTATGAATGTATGTATATATTAGAATATTTAAATGGACAAATAATTCCTATACATGTTATATACATTGTATCAGTAACCTGTAAACGCACAATGATGTTGTATATGCTAAAAATAAACAATAAGATGATCAGTGCCAGTAAGTGGAATGTGAAAATAAGAGCTACCAAGCACTTAGGATATAACTAAATATCTGGAAAATGTGAAAAACAATATTGGGCCGAGCTAATAATCATACACATCTAATACATTGAAACATATATAAATGAATTGCATATACAGTATGATCCTTCAAACAAATAGGGCATAAAAAATATATCTACACACAAAAAAAAGCAATAAAGACAAAAAGAGTCACAGAAAAAAAGAAAACAATGGTGATCGTGCAAGAAAATCCCTCAGATGATTCGCAGCCAATCTGCATGTTATGCTGGGCACACACCTTACAACCATCGCAGGACTTTTGTCTTGCGATGGTTGTATGGTAATTAAAAAAATGTACAATCTGCCTATCTTGGACAGGCAGATCGTACTTGCGGTTATCGCAAGCCCGCCCTGCTGACAGGCGGGCTTCTGATGACCGCAATGCTGAACGGGAAGTGTGCACTTGCGCACACCGGCCCGTGCGGCATTTATCTTACGAACATGCCACGCACCCGCCAACAATCGATTCTCGGCCGTTTTTCGAACATGTTCCTAAGATAAAAGTTGTGCAACCTTACAGTAGCAGAGGTCGCACGCCTTCCACACACCTTGCGATAATCGTACGACCGCAGGATTTCCCGCAATTATCGTACAATTATCACAAGGGGTGTGGGCACTTTTACTCTCAGGTAATGATAATCACACAATGCAGGCAGACCTTCACCTCCACCCAGTGAGCGATGACAACAAGTAAGTGCTCACCTGGGGAGGTCTTAATGGGGGAGGGAAGCTCACGCACAGAAAAGGAGATACGGTCTCCTCATATCACAGGTACCAGAAAAAATCCAGGAGGAAAGAGAAAAAGGACAAGGACACGTTCAATAAAATGCAATTTATTAAATAAAAAATGCGTACTCACAATGGTGTAAACAGTAACGGCATTGGGTATAGCTGGATCCAACCAGCAAGGCAAATGGCAGCAAAGCAATGAAAACACCCATTCGTCCGGCTCAGCTCAGTGCAGTGACATTAGTGTTGTATATGCATCAACAGTTTCTATTAATAGAAGCTAGACTAAAAAGGAGATACACCCATCAAGTTCAAACTTAAAAGCGACTTTGTTGTAATATTTAAAAAAAAAAAAAGCTAGAAAAAAGCTTTGCCTGTTCAAAAACAAAACATTTTATATGTCAACTTCCCACTGTTTCTCTTCTCAGAACATAGAAGGGAGTTGTTCAGTAGTCCTCTGAGATAACTAGGAACAATGCAACTATAAAAATGCATCTCAGACAGTGAGCACAGGAAGTTATCAGCTGACAACATTTCTGGAAACATCAACAGGCATTGCTCAACACTTAAAAAATAAAACAGAAACATTTTTGTTTGATAACAGATCAAAGGGAATTAGACAGGAGAAGTTCATTGTTAGGGCTTACATACACTTTAAAGCAGAACTCCAGGGAATACATTCTGGATTCCGTGGTTCATTTAATTGGGCCCTATGTCACTGCATAACACAGTAGGCCAGCTGTTGGATGCTGAATTCCTTGAAAACTACAGTAGTTGATCATATATTCCTTGAAAACAAAATCCCTTTACAGAAAAGGCATGAAAGTGACTTTTTTTTCACTGTCACATTGCTGCTTCCCCAATCAAATCTGTAATTCTCTTTTGGTCTTTCTCATGTACATCTTCTTACTCAGGTACCTGATTACAGGCACCATATTCTACTAGCATATATTGTAATAGCCAATTATCTTCCACTTTTTTGACTGCCATATACTTGCTTGGTACTTATATGTTCCATAAAATGTTTGCATGTCTAACAGTTAACAGTGACCATGGACCCACTATTATTGCTACTATATTGTCCAAAATGTCCTGAAAGATTTATCTCTTGAATTCCTTGAAAAATATCAATGAACTTTATGACATTTGATACAATAGGTATTCTGACTCCTATTGTAGTATTAGCGATGTATCCCTTGCTGAGACCTCTATGCCTGGCCTGTATTTAAGCAGATATAATCACCTCGGACAGTCTTTATCAGATAGCTCAACTCACCAAATACCTTTTCATCCACAAAGATTTATTGAATGCAGCAGGTTACAGCAGACAACAGGATGTAGCAGATAATTGAACAGACGGTATTTGCAGGTCAAAGATGGTATAATTTGGATCAGGATCATTTTACCAGAAAGACTACTTGTACAAGAAAGGAAGTGCATCACACTCAAGGGGAGGGAATATAGAAAAGATGGTGCAATAACCAAGACGCCCAAAAGATGGCAGTATATTATTCAGCTATACTGACAATATGCTAGTAATTCTTAGTGAAATTAACTATATAAATCTCACTTTACAGTAATATGAATATTAAACATGACTATGCATTGTGTAATTTTTTTCGTATAACTTTTGTAACAGCACAATGGGCACTACTCTGCCTACAGCCTCATAGCAGTATATTTGCAATGTGAGATCTGAGCACTAGTCTTGCAAGATTTCAACTAAGATTTGGTGATGTCACTTCTGTGCTGCTCATTGTAGAGAGAAAGCTACAGCCTCTCTGATTTGCTTCCTTCTTTCTGTGCCTCCTGCACTTATTCTGCTGCTCTTTGAATATTTTCCCATCAGTCAACAGAAAGGACAAGTTAAAGCATGATGGGGTCCTGAAAAAGTGAGCAGCTTTGGCTTTCCCCATTCAATTTGCATTGCCTGTACTGGCATGACCCACCCCTTCAGACACTGAATGCCTACAAGTGCATTCTCCTTTGTGACATGCTCTGCGCAACTTTGACAAATTACATTGGTCCTGGTTTACTTCTGGGTCCCCCAGACTCCTGCCTAGGTTGCCTTATAGATGGTCCTCAGATCACCAGTCATCACCGGGGGAGCTCTGACATGAGGCAGCAAAGCCCTGTTCCTCTACCAAGTCTAGTCTTTTGCCCTTGGCTTGCCTTGTTTGAGCACAGCAACAACAGTTCATGCCATCGTTAAATATTAACCTAACAAAAAAATTGAAAAAATATGTTTAATTTGTCATTGTTGACTTCAATGAATACAGCAAGAAAATATATGCTAAACCCTTATACATTCCCTATGCAGAATGCAGTATTTGATAAGAGGTTCTTCATCCTCTGTGGGAAAATGACTGCCAGCTTAATGTATTTGAATGAGGAACCTTTATTATCATGTTGGTGTTTCTAATGGTTATCCCACAGATGAGTGAATACATTATACAAGTTATTGGAAATCTATTATGTAAGCTACAGTTTAAATTATATGAAGTTGTTACTAAATGCCTAAATTGTGATTCATTGGATGTCAGTTCTCAAAGGCTTAATCACACTAAAAAGGAAACATTGCTTTGGTTACTTAATGTCCAATATATATTTTACATGAATTGGTCAATAAACCACTGATCTGTAAAAGATTAGGCTTAGGAGTTCCTGGTTTCCACAAAGCACATTATTGGGTGTTTAAATGAGAGGTGGATATAAGGCGCATTTAAAGTACATTGAATGTCTACCGGCGGATCTCCAGACATACAAGACATGCAAAGGCCCCATGCATGCTTCAGATTTGTGCAGCTGAAAAAACGGCCTCAAGATCAGTAAATATTCTCCGGTGGGCGGCGCTCCGAGCGGGGTCATCTGGCAGTCTCCGGCCACCTAAATTAGGACCCGGAGAATAAATATTCTATACTAATCCCACTGCCTGCTTCTCATCTCTACCTAGGAAAGACTTAGGGGTCTATTCAGTAAGCTGCCGTAGACAGCCGAGTGAATGACTGACCTTAAGCGAAGTGAGCCAAAAGCTGTTTGGCTATTCACTTCAGGCTGGTACGGCTGATTTCAGTCGTACATCGGGTGGCTTTCCGTGGCTTCGGGTCAGCCGAACATGCTCAGCAGTTCGGCCGACCTGAAGTGCAGAAGGAGTTCTACTCAGCCGATCCAACATCTGGATCAGTTGAGCCGAACCTCAAGCAGGCTACTCGCTGCTGTTCAGTCTATTCTTATAGATGCCAAACAGCAGTGAGTGAATAGCCGAATGCCGCTGAGCGGCATTCGGCTCAGCTGTTCTGCTCAGTCTCTCTGTGGGACCGAGCAGAACAGAAAAACAGTCAAAAAAGTAGAAAAATAAATAGAAAACGATTGTGCGGAGCTAGCAGTGACAGCTAGATCCGCCCAACTGTTTTCTATTGGCCGGCGGTTCTGCTGCCGTAAAAAAAAAGAAAAAAAACATTTTGGCCATAGGAATGCATTGCTAGATTCCTATTGGCTATTTCAATTTGCAATAGCCAATAGCAAACTAGCTATTGTACCCGCCCTCTGATGCTGGCAATCACTAGTGGGGACCTGATGGAGAACTGCAGCAGTGGGCGGGTACAATAGCTTGTTTGCTATTGGCTATTGCAAATTGATATAGCCAATAGGAATCTAGCAGTGCATTCCTATGGTGAAATTTGTTTTTTTTTTTATTCTGACACGGCTCCGTGTCAGAATAAAAAAAAAGAAAAGACAGTGTTTCTCTCCTGGGTGGCCGGGAGCGGGAGACTCCCGGAGGGCCAGGGAGAGTTAGGCTGTCTGGAGATCAGTGTCCCTGGTTAGCAGGTAACCAGGGACGCTGATCTCTCTGCAAGTGGCCGGAGCCAGCCGTAAGATCACGGCTGGCTCCGCCCAGCTGTCAGAAGCAGGCTGTCGGCCGGCCGGCCGCTCGGCCAACTTCGGCTTTCACCTTGGCTTAGTTGAGCCGAAGCATATGCCTTCGGCTTGACTGAGCCGCTCGGCCGACTTCGGGAGCTTTAGGGCTATAGTGAAAAGCAAACTGGTAAATTCAGTGCTGAGATGTATGAACTGCCTTACCTGTTTCAAAATGTGTAATTTTGTTTTATAATGGTATGAGTTCACATTTCTCTACTGCAAGTAAAGCAACACCAAGAACCAAGGAACAGGTTGGTTCTTGAACAAGAACCAGCCTGTTCTTGGTTAAGAACCGCCCCAGCTAGTGAACAGATAGTTAAGGATCTGGGCTATAGCAGTCATGTGGGCTTCCTGCTTTAGTGCTGCCATTTGATATGTGGAAGAAGCTTGCATAATGTTTTGACTATTTTAAAACACAAACACTTACTAACTGCATTAAATATGTATTCATTAATAAACCTGGATCCTGGGTCTGACCCTACCTGTAACCCAAGTTCTTAGTGCTTGTAGAAGTCACATGGGGGGTTGTGGCGACTGAATAGTTTGAGGGTCATAGAAGCAATAATCATCCCTCATGCTCCTTTCTAGGAGAACATCAAGAGCGTCTATGATGTTCCCTTCTACTGTAAACAAGGCACACAATTTAAGCATAGTATATCTACAGTACAAACTAATGTAAAAGCTTCTGGCTGTACTGAACTGCTTCACACTTTTGTAGTAAATTGTTTAGTCAAATAGCATAAATCCAAGACTGAAACTTTTATGCTTTTCTGATCAGCTTCCCATACTAGTGGTGGAAATATGTACTGCTAAGGCTGTAAGTAAAAGGATAAATATGTTGGGGCATGAGATAAATATGTTGGGGAAAAGAAACCTTCTCCATTAAGTTCTACCCCTGATAGATGTGACTCTGAAGCAATATGCACCACAGCTATAAATCTTTTCTTTTTGCATTCCTAATGCTCTTTTTTAATTACTAGAGCCACTGCCTCAACTCAGCACTAAAGAACAACACACTGATGTCAGAATGCCATGTGTCAATATCCTGTAGCTTCTTCTTGTACTATAGTTCTCCTTTCATCCAGATTATGCTGGCCCCTGGGTGCTGGCCCTGCTCTCTGTTTTCAGTGTGGTTCTGTCCCCTTCCAGGGCCCTATTGGAGCCATGCTTATATGTACGCTCCCAAAGAAGACTACTGGAAAGGTGGACGTAGACACCATCCTTACATCGGCAATACATTTCTTAGTCGGGTGCTGGTGCAATGCATGATGGGGCAGGTAGTCCAGATAAATACAATCACACAAACAGTACTGATTTTATGAGTGCACATTGAAAGCAATTGATTTTCTTGCTATACAAATATAATCAATATATTGTGGCAGTGTAAGCCAATGCCACGGTGTAGTTTGGCAACTATGGCATCCAGGACTCTCAGCGAAGCTGAGAGGTTCCAGAGAGTAAACAGTTTTATAAGGAAAAACCTAGCCTTTCAGATTCTTCCAGGTTTTCAGAATTGTAAATAGGATCTGGAGCTCTGGAGATTTCTTAGAGCTCTGGGTGGGATGAGATCTCCAGTCCTGGGGCCAGGTGTTGCCAATGACCAGCCTGGGCTGATCAGGTGGCTGAGAGCAGTCTCCTTAAGAAGCCAGCCCAATGTTCAGAGTGGTTTGACAGTTGTGTGGGTGCAGGAGGCACAGAGCACAGCAGACTCAGGTGCGTGCTGGACGCACAAGGAACAGCCGGGGGAGGCTGGGAGAGGTCAGGAAGGTCGGTGACCCAAGGGACCTGTTGGACACCGCGGAGAGAGTCTGTGATCCACTGCTGGTAGAGCAGCGTGAGTATCACACAGAGGTGTGCAGAGAGCCTTAGAGCTGAGAAAAGCTACTAAGGACTGTATATGCTAAAAAAGGCTGATTATCATGATAAGTGCATAAATGTTGGCCTTTATGTGAATAGGGGAAGGCTACCCTGTGAATGAACAGAGACTTTGTGTATGCCCTTAATAAACTACGTTTTACTTGAATTTCCTGGACTACAGTCGAGTGTCCTTGTTACAATATCAATACTGAAATAAAGGCTCAGTACTACTTTAAGTTTTTGCACCTAGGGTTTACCTTTACGTACTCATGTTATTGTAGCCAGGATTTGGAATATCTTTGACAGCATTCTAGAAATTACTTTGGTGTACCCAGGTCAAAGGCTTCTTCTTCCAGATCTACCATCTTACTTAGCAAAAAAGAAATACATGGAGGCACAAATGTTCATAAAACATAGGTGATTGACTCTATATTTACTTTATATATTTATTTTTAATCCATATATTTTCTACTTTAAAATGTAATACCTTTCCCTCCTGAATAAAACTAAATCCACACTTTCCTTATTATCATCACTCATTGTTTTATCTCCTCTTTTAATTAAGCATGTGGGATATTTCTTTTACAGACTGTCTACATTTAATAACAGTGTAGCAGAACTTTTAAAGGGCATGGGAAACACAGTGAACATCTCATTCCATTAAAAAAAGGATATCAGATTTAATACATAATGAACTAGTTGCCCTGAACAACTTTATAAAAATGGCAAACTCTAATTTTGTAAGTCCTGAAAATGATGATACTTATTTTAATGATTAGGAATATCTGTCAAATGTAAAATGAAAAGGGGAGAACATATTTGGATAGTATAACTAGTCAAGAAGTCAGAAAAAAGTTGCCTACCTACTTTCTATCACCCCCCTCAGCTGTAACCTGGAGCTCCAAACAAATGTCTGTTACTCAGAGGCGGCTCTAGACCTTGCGAGGCCTTATGCGAAACTTAAAAATTAGGCCCCACTCATGTCCATAATGGAAAATTGATGGCTCTACGGGGTCTCAGGAGGCTGTGTGGGGTGTCAGGTGGTCTGTGTGTAGTCTCAAAATGCCGTGCAGGTACTCAGGACAGCTGTCCAGGGTCTCATGGGCAGGTGTGGGTGGCACCGTTTCAGGAAGGAGAAGATGTGCGTCTGGCGCTGTAAATTGGCCCTACAGTTCACAGGAAGCTGTGTGGGGTCTATTGAGGCTGTGCAGGGTCTCAGGAGGCTGTGCAGTGTCTCAGGTGGTCTGGGTGTAGTCTCAGGAGGCCGTGCAGGGTCCCAGGAGGCTGTGCAGGGGGTCTCAGGAGGCTGTGCAGTGTCTCAGGTGGTCTGGGTGTAGTCTCAGGAGGCCGTGCAGGGTCCCAGGAGGCTGTGCAGGGGGTCTCAGGAGGCTGTGCAGTGTCTCAGGTGGTCTGTGTGTTGTCTCAGAGGCCGTGCAGGGTCTCAGGACAGCTGTCCAGGGTCTCGTGGGCAGGTGTGAGTGGCGCTGTTTCAGGAAGGAGAAGATGTGCATCTGGCGCTGTAAATTGGCACTGCAGTTCACAGGAAGGCTGTTGAATTCCCGCGTTTGCTGGGGACCTTGGCAGCATTCCTGTGAACTGTGGCATCTGTTTAAAGCTCTGCCTCCAGTTTTAAAATGTGAAGCTCCAGTATCATACACTGCTACCGTGTTTGGCTCTGCCCCCGGAGTGTGCGGGGCGGGGCCTATCAGGGTCATGTGATTGGGCTTCTCAGTGCAAAATGCATATTTTTTGTCCCAGTCTGACCCTGGCTGTGATGCACGCTTGAATGTGACAGGGCTCCTAATGCTGCCTGCGCACAGCAGTGTTAAGGACTCCTGCCACCTCTGAAGTAAAGTGATAGCTTTAGATTTTCATGCTGTCACTTTACATCGGAGGTGACAAAAGTCCTTAACGCTGCTGTGCGCAGGCAGCATTAGGAGCCCTGTCACATTCAAGCGTGCATCGCAGACAAGGTTCAGACTGTGAAAAAAAATAGGCATTTTGCACTGAGCAGCCCATTTACATGACCCTGATAGGCCCCGCCCCACACACTCCGGGGGGCAGAGCCAAACACGGTAGCACAATTGTGGGGCAGGGCCAGCCACTAGTAAATACAATTTTACTTACTGCTATTTTGAGCTTGACAAAGAGGTTCGCCTTGAAACACGTTGCTCCATCAACCTTCCATTTCCTTTCACCTTGTACTTTATAGCTTCAAACACAATACTGTCTAACCCTTGCACCCCGCATCGTCAGTAGACACAAAGGCCGTTACAGACGGCATTTCAGTCAAAGCAAACACAAGATACCATCGATCCTCCACCAAGGCTGCATGACACCCAGTCTTGACCAGCTGTATGTAAGTAGTCCTTTTCAATACACAATCCAAATGGCCATGTGTATGCACTCTTGTTGTTTTCATTGCTAGCACACTAATAAATGCAGGAGGGCTGCAACCAACACACAATCCTTGCAACAATTAAGGAAGCTTACTACAGAGAAATCTTGTGATATCACCCACCATCCTCCGTACCCCAAGCACAGTGTAATATGGGCTCTCAGGTGGCCAGTGTGGACTGCGAGGTGGTCAGTGGGGCCCTCAGGTGGTAATATTCTCCAATTCGGCTCACTTTCCAGTTCAGCTCTGTTGTCCTATATCAGGGGTAGGCAACTTTGGCTCTCCAGCTGTGCTGAAACTACAAATCCCATCATGTTCCTGCCTCCGGGAGTCATGCCTGTGGCTTGCAATGCCTTATGGGATTTGTAGTTTCAGCACAGCTGGAGAGCCAAGGTTGCCTACCCCTGTCCTAGATTGTTCACTTCTCCTGCCTTCTCCAAACTCTTCACCCTTTAGTGAATAACCCTGTAAATATTTATTGTTTTAGCATACAAATACATATAACTATACACAACATGATAAAATGTGATTAAAATACCATGTAAACTACAATTGATGGAGGACACTATTTAAGGCCAAGACCGCATAATACATATATTGAAGCTACACAGTTCACAGAGCTAGTAACAGCAGATAATGTGCGTTGTTTCTGCTCACCTCCCAATCTACGGAGCCGACCTGTGACAGTCTCATTGTCACAGGTCGGCTAGAACTATGAGGTGAGTGAAAAGCACTCACCTCATAGTTCTCCCCAGTGGCCAATTCACCCCCCTCACTCAGGCTGTAACTTCCCTGCAGAACAGCAGAGCAGATCTACACGGAGGGAGCAGGTCACTGAGCAGGATGATCCACAGCATCGGGCAGGCTAGTGCCTGACACTCTGCATCGGACAGTCTGACTGTGTCCGGCCCTGATCGCAGCCGCAGCGCTAAGGTACCCTGTAATGCATTAGGCAAATTAGGCGACCGCGAGGCCCTTGTCAGCGCGAGGCCTAAGGCGACCGCCTAATTTGCCTAATTAGAGAGCCGCCTCTGCTGTTACTCATAACCGACTTTAATGAGAACTTTTAAATACTCACTTTACCGTCTACTAACTACAAACATTCTTTTAGATAAGCAAGTTTGACTGAACCAATTCCACCAAAGTCAGGTTCACTCAAGATTGTGCTGGCTGATTGTGCTGATGCAGAAGTTTTGGTGGATTGTGTTATTTTTAGGCCCTCTTGACCTTTGCTTGGCTCAGCTATGGTGCTTGTTCTGTACCTTCCTGCTTTTTCCCATTATCAGTCATCAGTGTTGAGTCCAAAAACAGATTATTCATATAAAAGACCTGTAGGAGCCCAGTGATTAACATCTTATAAGTACACTGAAACTGGAAGAATACATTTTTGGGGGGATAAGTGGTGGGCAGCTTCATTTTTTTGCATACAGACAGTGCAGGGAAGTCTGTAGATTGCCTGCAGGTAGAGGGTAAGAGGTACAGGATCTTACAGTGACTGCTCTACAATTAAGCTCTGGTAAAAAGTGAAATGTGTGCGGGGTTCTCACTGCTTCACGACTCAACCCTAACTCACTTGCATGTCTTCGAGCAGACTGTCCCAGGCTCCTAACCAGTGCCTCTCTCACCTGTGCAATGTTTTCCGGCATCCTTGCAGTGCGGGTGGGGCCTGGTGGTTTCTTGTTCATAATGTTTCCGGTTGTTCTGAAGTGTTCAACAAACCTGAGGACCTTGTTGCGACTGGGAACTGCTCCATACCAACCAACATTGAACATTGATTTCAACATTGAATTTGCGCCGAAATAGCCGCTGCGTTGCTGTGATAGACTCACCATTTACTACCTGTTCTAAAAACGTCCGACTCCCGTCAGTCACCCTGTATTATATGACAATCACAAATTGTTTAAAATATCAACTAGGGACCCACAGATGGTTGAAACCCTGTAACATTTTCAAATAAACAAAAGACCCACAGGGCCTCACATTGCAGCAGTTTCTTGAGCACATCTCCTCCTGTAGTAATAGAAAGCACACACAAAAAAAAAAAAATTGTTTACATTTTTCCAAAATATCAACGCAACTTGGAGATTGGAAATTTGAAAAAAGCATGCACGTTTCCTCTATGCATGCTTCCAGAATGACTAAACACATTGGAAACTATAAGTAATTATGAGTGAACACTGCAAATAGTGAATACGTCCTCCTTAGTGTTTCTCCCTGCCCTATGTGGCGTGTAATTTTAGTGGGGTTAGTTCACAATCAGTTATGACTAAGGCAGGAATGCGTCAAGGTTGTTTTTTGTACAGATGCATGGGGAATGAAAGATTTTCTTTGGAAGAGCATCATGTGTTGGTTTTTCAGTTTTTGGTACTATGCCCTTCTTTCCTAACTCATAATGGCATGATTATCCTCACTAGGTCCATATTATTAAAGTAGATCAAACTACAAAAGTGACATATATGATGTAGGCTGCCTATACCAGTAAGACTTAGCTCTCGTTTTTTCTACGTACCTGCTAAATCATTTTGTATATACTTGTTGATTCTGCCAATAACATAGCATAGGCAATTTATTTTGAATGGATAACAACTTTCTAACTTATGCAATAAAATCATTGCATTGTTGTCTTCCTGCTGTTGCTGTAGCTGCTTAGTTGGTGACACATTGATAGCTCTGTGATGGAATGGCCATGCCTAGCTCTGCTCACAGTCCTTTGGATTGACAGCACATTCTTATCCTTAGGAGCTTGCGGAAATAATGTAAAAGCCCTGCTCAGTCCCTCCCACCCCCTCTAGAATTGTCTAGCTTTCTGCTTCCAAGTTACATCAACATTAAAAAGAGAGAGATTACATTTCTTTTCAGATATTTAACATACCAACTTGTCTTGAAAATGCCTGTTTATCAGTCAGCATAAAACATAAAGACTTTAGGAATACATGTCCTCTGACGTTCAGCGACACCTTCTTACTTTGTGATGGGAATTATTTGAAAACGTCTCTATTGATGTTATGTCCTCCCCTACCCGCAGCCTGACCCTCTCCTTATTCCTTCTCTTGTATTCCTCTCTTTTCTTTCTCTACCACTTTTCTTAAATCTCCCCCCACCCCTTCCGATGTACCTCTGCATATCTAATCTCAGGACACCTTGCTGCTTACTCTCAGTCTGGTTTACGTTTAGCCCATACACCTAGAGTTTCTGTTACCATGCCAGCACTGGGTTATTTTTTGATGCATCTTCAAGTTTTACATGGAGATTCAATAGCTCGTCTCACCCATTGTGCCTACGATAGCCGATATATGTGAGAATCTATTATGCCTCGCCACAAATCTATTTTTGCAGTTATCCTCCTGAATGATTGTCATGAATGATAATATACAGCTTCTATGTGCATTGGTCTTATATGAGCTTTATACATACAGTTTTGTAACTTTGTTATCCCTATTAACCTCAATAAAAATTTATATGGAAAAAAAATAGAAACTTTAGATGGACTTTAACGTTTAAGCTTTCATAGTAGAGAACCTCCATTCCCTTTAGAGAAAAACTAGACCAATATGATATACCATCCTTTGTGCTTAAAGGAACCAAGCTTCTGCATGCTTTCTAAAGCAGTGTGATATATTTATTTTCCTTGTTTTGCCATGACTTTTTAAACATGGAGTTTTCATAGTTAAATGAATGATTATTAGCACTACGGAGCTGAAATTTGTCGAAAATATTACCCTCACATTAGCTGGAATTTGCTTTCACACAAATAGACTGCTTACCTGTATGGTGATTTTAATGAGAATTATTGTGCCCTACATTATTGGTATATACGAAATTAAGAGGTTAAGAATGTGTGAATATTTTATAGTTAGGGGACTGTGGTGCACGCTGGGAATAGTTAATCAATATGCTGTGCCTGTTCAGAAATGATTAAAATGTTTAAAACATTGAAATTGTTTTATTGTATCTCTATTTCCTCAAGCTCTTACAAAAATTAAAAAATACCTGCTGTATAAGACACACTATGAGAAAAACCTGAGGGGAATGCTTCCTGTTTGCTCTAGTGAAAGGGTAAAATTAGTAGTTTTCATAAGCGAATACTTAAGACATGTAACTGTTTCAGCGGGTGACCAGGCATGAAAAATGTGGCTCGGTGGGACCATAGTTTGAGTACAGCCCAAGGCCCCTTGTAGATTTTTTCTGCCAATGGCAAAATCTATACAGAACAATAAAAGAATTAAAGCGAGTTGACAGAAGGACCAGGTCATTCAGGGGACATGACAATTTTGCAACACAGAAATTTTAAGATTGCAACCAAAGAAACTTAAAGTGACCCTGTCACCACAGCTCACATTTCAGACTAAATACATGATAGAAAAAACAACAGTTGGTAGTAAGTCAAGGTCCTGTTGGTCTGGTAGTCACTACTTTTATTGCATAATAATCCAGGCTGCATTTTTCATTTTCAACACTTCTGGGAGTTTCTGAGGCTCTCTGAATCAAACAACCTGCAGTTGCTCCCCGTACCTATCCTGATATCTGTTACATGCAATCACCTAGAAAGTCTGTCCATGACAGTGGTGAGTGAACCTCTTCCAATACTCTGTAAAAGCAGTTGTTCCAAAGGGTACTGCACGTTGGCTCGTTATCTGCCTTGTATTTGCAGACTATTTATGCAACTTTAGTGATTTATGAGAATAAGTGATTTATGTGTAGGCATCTTGTCCTAAATGGGATGACTCCTTAAATTTACAAGGTTATTCATAAAAGGGTGAAGAGTTTGGAGAAGACAGAAGTGAACAATCTAGGACAAGATAGCTGAACTGGAAAGTGAGCTGAATTGGAGAATTTTTCCAAATCAGCTATTTTGTCCTAGATTGTTCACTTCTCCAGGCTTTTCCAAACTCTTCACCCTTTTGTGAATAACCCTGTTAGTTCTGCTGGACCGTATCCAGTCTAGCTAATTTGATAGTCTATCCCCATTTGGTTATCCTAAGAAATCTGTTACTGTTTGCTGCTGGGTGTGACATTGCAATAGTGCAGAGTATCCAATAATAGGAAATTATGAATATGTGTGTCTCCCTAGCCAATCTCTAGAAGGTTCATGCCCAGTGGGGCATGCAGAGGGAGGACATAAATATTCGGGGCTGACCATGTGAGACTCTTTTACCCCCTGGGCCTCCTTTTTCTGGGGAAGGGTGCTGTAATAGATAAACCCTTGTATCATGTATTTCTTTCTCCCTCCTATGTTGGCTGCATCACTAGCTGGACCAATCGTTTAGACATTTCCCAATAATTTAGCAAATATTGTTTTTATTGTTTAAATCTTTTTCACCTTATTTCAAATACTAAGTGGTCTATTCACGAAGCTGCCGTAGGCAGCCGAGTGAGTGACCGACCTAAAGCGAAGTGAGCCGAACGATGTGCGGCTATTCACTTCAGGCTGGTACAGCTGATTTCAGCCGTATATCGGCTGAAATCAGCCATACATCGGCTTGCTTCTCATGGCTTCGGGTCGGCCGATCCAACATATGGATCGGCTGAGCCGAACCTCCGGCAGGCTAATCGCTGCTGTTCGGTCTATTCTCATAGATGCCGAACAGCAGCTCGGCGGCATTCGGCTCAGCTGTTCTGCTCGGTCTCTCTGTGGGACCGAGCAGAACAGAAAAACAGTCAAAAAAGTAGAAAAAAAAAAACTATTGTGCGGAGCTAGCAAGGACAGCTAGCTTCGCTCAACAGTTTTCTATTGGCCGGCGGTTCTGCTGCCGCCCAAAAAAAAAAGAAAGCCTAACTCTCCCGGGCACTCCTGGAGTCTCCAGGAGAGAAACACTTCTTTTTTTTTTTTTATTCTTAGCTGGAGAGTTAGGTTGTCTGGAGATCATTGTCCCTGGTTAGCTGGTAACCAGGGACGCTGATCTCTCTGCAAGTGGCCGGAGCCGGCCATAAGGTCACAGCTGGCTCTGCCCAGCTGTCAAAAGCAGGCTGTCGGCCGGCCAATGGCCGGCCGTTTGGCCATCTTCGGCTTATGCGTTCAGCTCGACTGAGCCGCTGGGCCAAGTTCGGGAGCTGTACGGGCTATAGTGAATAGCCCGTACAGCAGCCCTTCGGTTCTACTGAACCAAAGGGGTCCTGGGGCCGAAGCTAGCCGAAGGATCGGCCAAAGCTATGGCTAGATCCTTCGGCTGCTTCGTGAATAGACCCCTAAGACACCTATATTAAGGGTAACTGGCAATAATATGAACACAAAACCTATTTAGTGCGTAACTGGGGAGAGTTCAGAGAAGGGCAAATAAACTCATAAGAGGCATGGAGGATCTTAGCTATGAGGAAAGCTTAACTGAATTGAATTTATTCTCCCTTGAGAAGAGGCATTTAAGTGGTCATATGATCACCATGTATAAATACATAAATGGTCGATATAGTGAACTTTGTGTAAAGTTATTCATTTTAGGGTCATTGTAAAGGGCAAGGGTAAACTCTTTGTTTCTGGAGGAGATGAGGTTTAACCTTTGCATGTGGAAAGACTTCTTTACAATTATAAGTAATAACATTATTAGAGATTGTTGATCCAGAGAATATCTGGGATCAGGAAGGAATTTTCCCCCTGTTGGAACACATTGAACGATGCTTTATAATTATATTTGCCTTCCTCTGAATCAACTATGGGAATAGGGTTCTGTTTAAGGAGGTTTTCTATATATTTACTCTTTTTTTTAACCTAACTATATAAGTATACCTATTTAGCATATAGATAGATAGATAGATAGATAGATAGATAGATAGATAGATAGATAGATAGATAGATAGATAAAACATTTTTTATATATAGCAATTTGTGATAGTATTTCATTTGTGCTTCATGAATCTATTATAGAT
>NW_017308597.1:0-529 GCF_000935625.1 Nanorana parkeri | reverse complement strand
AGGCCAAACGGATGTCCATCGCATGCACTCGGATGCTCCATACATGTGTAACCCATGTGTGTGGAAGGGGGGGGGAGGGAGACGAGAACATGATTGCACCCGAATGTATGATAACAGGACTATGGCCATGTCAGGGCCGCCTCAGGCTCATAACCAATGCACTGTCCAGAGGCTCTGATGTTACTCTAAGGAGGAAGCCACATCAAACTCCTCTACCCTGACTCGAGTGCATTCGATGGGTTAATGTGCACCTGTTTCCCACATGCTGATTAGGCAGATTACCACCAAATGGTTGAACACGCCTCCAACAGACATTACATAAGGCTCACACTGGTTCATGACTGGTTTCTTCTCATGCATACTGACATGTATGTGTGCAGGACACTCTGCTAGAAACTGAGTTCTCATATAGGAAATGTGTGTAATTTATTGTCATATGTTGGTTTTCATCTGATGTGACTTGGGTTCAAAAATGTTTGTTTTCATCATGGTCTTATGATATGTCCAGGTTATCATTTTCAGTGTGCAC
>NW_017308596.1:162374-173812 GCF_000935625.1 Nanorana parkeri | reverse complement strand
ATGTTATGTGGGAGGAGGGAGGGGTTGTGCTTTTTTTATTAGTTTGGTTTTTTTACACATTTTTTAATTTATTTTTTAAATGTTATTTATATTTTAATTTTATTTTATTTTTTACATTTTATTTATTTTTTAATATGTATTTTTCTCTTTTTTACTGTTGGGGGGGCTACGGTGAAATATTAGGGGTCTAAACAGACCCCTGACGTTTCCCTTTTGAAATATAAAAAGAAATTGAGGACAAAGTGTCCTCAATTTCTTTTTCTGCAGCCTCAGCACTCAATAAATGGGAAGCACTCAGTACAGAGGCTTCCCATTCATTCACAAACTGCTGATAGTAAGACATTTACTACGCTTCGGCTCGATTGAGTCGAGGTGAAAGCCAAAGCTGGCCGAACGGCCGACAACCTGCTACTTGCAGCTTGGTGGAGCCAGCCGTCATCTCACGCCTGGTTCCGGCCACTTGCATGCAGATACAGATCAGCGTCCCTAGTTACCAGTTAACCAGGGACGCTGATCTGTCATTACACTGAGAACCCTGCGGAGCCTCTGTGATATCACAGCGGCCCCGCCGGGTTCTCAGTGTGTGATGACAGTTCAGCATCTACTGGGTACCTAGTAACTAGGGGAAGCTGGACTGTCATTACACACTGAGAACCCGGCAGAGCCGGCATTTAACCCCTTCATGACTGAGGCCTTTTTTTTCATTTTTTGCACCTATGTTATATTCCACATTTCAGGCCTGAAAATTACTTAAAACCCCCAAACATTATATATTTGCTGAAAGCCAAGACCCTATAGAATAAAATGGTGGCAGTTGCAAATTTAATGTTGCATGATATTAGCGCAACTCCTTATCAAACCCCAACATTTATTGTAAAATGTACTTAAATACCCCAAAACACAATAAAATACCAATATGTTCAATAAAATATATAAGATGAGGTTACATCGAGTAAATAGATAGCCAACACGCCCAGGTTAAAAATTATGTGCGTCCGTGAAACGGCGACAAAATTCAATACCCCAAAAAGTCCACAGACGGCGCTTTAAAAGCACCCATAGGTCATTAGTTTAGAGATACCCCAAATTACTGGCACTAGAACTATTGCTCTCAGTTCGGTGTTCGCGGCGATACCCAACATGCGTTGCACGTTCGTTGTTTTCATACGTAGGCGCACCCGACGCGTGTTTATGTGAAGATGCGTGTGCTCGCGGGGGACTTTAAATAAAATGAATGTAAAAATAATTTTACAAATTTTTATGTTAATTTGAAAAACTGTTATTTTGTTACTTTACTTTAATTGCTATCACATCGGCGGAACTACTGGGCGCACCGGGGCCTCAGCCGGGGGGGGCCCAGCACCAGGGGCGAACTGACCTCTCTACTGCCTTTAAAAACGGCCCCTGCCCGCGGCCGCCAGGGGGCTCGTCACCGACCCCGCTAAATGAAGCCGCCTCTCCCTCCTCCGCCTCTCTGCCACTTGCACCACATCAAATGCGGCTCTGTAATCGCGCGTCCGTGTCTGCATGATGCAACCAGCCCGGATCGCATACCGATGCGATCCGGGCTGGCTGGATCAGGCAGACACTGCCCTCTAATCAGGCACTGTAGATGGCCGACCGCGAAGGCCTCCAGAGGAGCGAGCGGCCGCCTAGTACAGAGCCGCATCTGATGCGGGCAGGCTGGCTGGCCGGGTGCATGCGGCAGAGGGTGGGAACCACTGTAGCTGCGGCCACAGCAGACCCCTCCCCCCAACCAGGTTCCAGGTAGCCCCCACTGACCACCAGGGAGCCCCAGGGCTCCAGGGAGCAACATGGACACTTCCCATCGGATGCCAGCTGCAGAATCCCCTCAGGCTCCAGAAAACGGCAAGGGTGTGATGTCAAGGGGACGGGACTGCAGTGCAGGATCACCAGCCTACCCTCTAGAAGACCACCAAAAAAGAATCTTGCATCACGGCCCTTTGTTCCTTAGGTCCACCACTGGATCCGCCACTTTACAGGCAGTTTAAGGGACCCCCCCTGGCACGATATTTAAAGGAATTTTTCATTTTTATTGTTTCACTTTAAGCAATGTTAAAAATCATTGCTCCTTTAAAAACTATATTTTTTAAAAGTAGTTTTTGCATTGATGTCCCCCAGGGCAGTACCCAAATCCCCATACCCTTTTTATGGCCAATTACTTGCATATAAGCCTTCAAAATGGGGACATTTGATTTTACCAGTACTGGTCCCATAGACTTTCCTTCAGTTCTCCTATAAGATCGAGTTAGAACTTTTTCCCTGTTCTAAAGTTCAAGTTAGAACCGAACTCAGATGTATTGAGCCCATCACTATTTAATATCACTTTAATATTACTTTAAGATGCCAGTATTTTCAATGTGAAGCCAAGCTCAAGAACATGGGAATATGGAACATGAGAACATGGGAATATGACCTCACACTAGCAGGAGGAAAGTTCAAGAGCAACGTTAGAAAGTATCATTTTACTGAAAGAAAAGTGGATGCTTGGGACAGACATTTAGCAGTAAATCAATCAGCAGTATGTGAATTTAAAAATGCTTGGATGAATTTAGAGCTATTCTCAGACAAGCATGTTGAAAGAAAACCAAAATAAAAGGCAGACTCTATAGACTACTTTGGTGCCAAATTATAAAGCAACAGTATGGCCTTACCTTGGCCACTGCTTTAAAAAAAAACAAACATGCACATATGTAGCTCTGCCGGGGTCTAATCACTAAGCTGCCGCAGGCAGCCGAGTGAATGACCGACCTGAAGTGAAGTGAGCGGAACACTGTTCGGCTATTCACTTCAGGCGGGTACGGCTGATTGCAGCCATACATCGGCTGAAATCAGCCGTACATCGGCTTGCTTCACGTGGCTTCGGGTCAGCCGAACATGCTCAGCATGTTTGGCCGACCCGAAGTGCAAAAGGAGTTCAACTCAGCCGATCCAACATCTGGATCGGCTGAGCCGAACATCCGGCAGGCTACTCACTGCTGTTCGGCCTATTCTCATAGATGCCGAACAGCAGTGAGTGAATAGTGCTCAGCGGCATTCGGCTCAGCTGTTCTGCTCAAACCCTCAAAGGTACCGAGCACAACAGAAAAAGAGTGAAAAAAGTAAATAGAAATCGGCTGGCTCCGCCAGCTGTCAGAAGCAGGCTGTCGGCCGGCCAATGGCCGGCCACTCGGCCAGCTTCGGTTTTCAACACGGCTCAGCCGAGCCCGTGGATATGCGTTCGGCTCGACTGAGCCGCTCGGCCATGTTCGGGAGCTGTACGGGCTATTGTGAATAGCCCGTACAGCACCCCTTTGGTTCTACTGAACCGAAGGGGTCCTGGGGCCGAAGCTAGCCAAAGGATCGGCCGAAGCTATGGCCAGATCCTTCGGCAGCTTCGTGAATAGACCCCTGCAGTGTGCTTTATAGAATGTCAACAGTGTCAGAGCGCTTGTGAAGTAAATGGAAGTTGTCAAAAGAAAAAAAGGGAGGAGAGCCTTTGCACGGGACCTGTCAAAGTTATGTGACCAGATAGCAGATAGCACTCTCCATTATAAATCGGAACATTTGTCTTTTTCTTTCAGTTACCTAGAATTCTAAGTAAAATCATTGGATTTGTTTACCTACATTATGCAATATTGCTAATTGATGTACTTCTATATTAGCATTAATAAATATGTATGTGTATTTGCTGTTTAAGGGTCCATTCACACCAAAATGAAACCTAAAAAGGAAGTCAGCAGCGGTCTTTTTACTTGCAAATTCATACTTCATTGACATCTGTTGCATTGTGTTGGGTTTTATTTTCCTTTTTTGCCAATCTTTATTTTAAATAACATCCTGTCCTGAGTGGACAAACTTCTCTGTATTTATTTTTACTTGCGCTTTGTTGCATTTTTCGGGTTCACTTCTGTTGGCATCCATTAAAAAATGGATGCCAATGTATCTGGTGTGAATGGGGCCTAAAGTACAGAAAATCTCAGAATAAGCAAAGCAAAAAGCATAATGATCTATTACATATTTGCTGCAGTTCTCTCAGCGATATCAGTTAAAGGAGAACTATGAGGTGAGTGCTTTTCACTCACCTCATAGTTCTAGCCGACCTGTGACAATGAGACTGTCACAGGTCGGCTCAGTAGATCGGGAAGTGAGCGAACACATACCGGGTTCGCTTGCCTCTCGATCCTGTCACGGCTCTCTGCCGTGACAGGGGGAGGGGCTGGATTCCCCTCTCCCGCACCGATCTGCCAGCGCTGACTGGCGGAACGGACGCGGGAGGGGGCGGGTACAGCTGGCTCTGCCTCTAGATAAGCAGAGCCAGCTGTCACTCACGCAGCTGGGCGGATCCCGTAATCTACGTCGGGATACGCTCCGGCTGCGGCGTCTCAGTATACCGCAGTATAGCTGTAGCTGTTACCCTAAGGAGAACTATGGGGAAAAACACTGACTCCTTTAAATAGAATACATTAGAATGTCTCATGTTTTCCATGGTACAATACAGAGTTAAAATGATCTGGCAGATGGGATATATACTGGTCTAAATGTAGCATTCAGTGCTGATAAGCCTTACAGTTTGGACTTCCTGGGACAGATCACTCTGAAATGGGTCAGTTGTTACTATCTGAAACACCAAATAAGTATAACTCTTTCTTGAGAACACTTTGTCTACCTCTCTATGGAAAAGTTACATGCGGGTGATTTATTTTCCTTGCAGCCATAACAACAGTACTCTGTTTACAGGGCTTCCCAGATATCCTGTTCCCAGCTCATGTAATTGTCTTATTGCTTTTCCCAGAGTTACAGACACAGCTACAAGTCGCGATATTAGTATTTGAGAGATACTGGAGCTGCAGCGTTTATGAAAACACTGAGACCGCCCAGGCGATTAGAGCAAAGGCTAGCACTCAGTATAGAAAGGGTACTGCAAGGCTTATATCATTATTAACAGATGCAGAAAAGGATCTGTAGTAAAGTTATCTAAATATCCTTTCACTATATAGAAAGTTTTTTTTTCTCAACAAATTTGCAACTCCGGTTAACTTATAATGCTTCTATTGTGTGTCAATAAAATGTGCATATGATTAGAACTGAGCATTAAAGGTGGCCATACACTTTACAACCATCGCAAGACCTTAGTCTTGCGATGGTTGTAAAGTACTTAAAAAAACGTACGATCTGCCCATCTTGGACAGGCAGATTGTACTTGCGATCATCGCAAGCCTGCCCCCTTGAGGGGCGGGCTTGCAATGACTGCAATGAGGGGCGGGCTTGCAAGGACGGCAAACAGGCAGTGTGCGCGTGTGCACACCGGCCCGTTGGTCAGTTGTCGAACAAGCAGGCCACTCACTCGCCGAGAATCTTATGATTCCCGGCGGGTTTTCCAGCCTGCTTGTTCGATGGAAGACGTGCGACCGTACAGTAGAAACGGTCGCACGCCTTCCATACACTGTACAATTCTCGTACGATCGCGGGATTTCCCGCGATTCTCGTACGAGAATCGTACAGTGTATGGCCACCTTTGGAGAAGTTAGCTAATCTGCTAAATAAAAAATGCAAAGATGCAAGTCATCCCCAATCAGACTCCATATAGGTGCTCACACCTTCTATTTGCAATTTACTTAGGGCTGGATTAACCATTAAGCAAAATAAGCATATGCTTAGGGCACCTAGGGAAGGGGGCACCAAAGTTTTTGTCCTAGCCATCATGCCCTTAAAGCAGGGCCATTTGGATATTTATAACATCATTCGTGGGCCATACAAAATTATCAACTTAAAGTTTAGCCTGTTATATTTGGTCAAATATTCAATTAACTCATCCCTAATGTGATGGCGGGAACTGATTTGCTTTGGTGAGGCAAAACACACCAACAGCAAGAACCCCCCACAGGATGCACCAGTGGACAAACTCCAGCAATACCTCCCCCATAATACTCCCCCAGGATCCCCCAGTGGACATACTCCAGCAGTACTCAAACTCAACACAAGCTCACATCCACAGGTGCTCCGCATGAAGGGGGGGGAGAGGAGGAGACAGCCGGGGAGGGACAAATGTGACGCTGCAGGCGGGGAGCGGCAGATCACCCCATTCCGATCTACAGCGTCGGCAACAAGTGACTAGGGGAGCTGGCTTGGAGGGCCAGACCAAACGATCCCACAGGCCGCATGTTCCCTACCCCTGCCTTAAAGAATAAAGCAGGGGTGCGGACAAAGTTGGTTGTTTTGTTTTTAAAACAAAGTGAACTTTAGAAATTCAAACATTTTTAAATTTAATATAGTTGTGAGGTCTGGCCTAGGGCTGACCTAGAAAACAATTAAGAAGGTTTCTACATTTTCAAATTTTTATTTCACTTGTATCACTTATTGAGTCTTAAAGGAGAACTGAGGGTATACTAAACATGAACCCTTGCAGTGGGGCTACCTGCCCCACTGCAACCCTGCATTGCAAGGGTTAAGTGTTTTGTTTTGGTCTAGGGTCTAAAATAAAAAAAGATATACTCACCTGAATCTCGGGTGACTGCTCACCCCCCCCCCCTCCACTCCTGCTGTGGAATGTCCCTCTGCATCCTCACGTCCAATGCAAAAGAATGGATGAGATGACATCTCGTGTCCTTAGACAATTGGAGCTCGGGGAACAAGATGCTGCGGGGACCAGTCTAGCAGCCAGGCAGGACCGAGAATCGGGTGGGTATATCTTTTTTAATTTAGGCCCTAGACTAAAACAAGCAGTTAACCCTTCCAGTGCATGGGTAGCCCCACTGCAAGGGTTAATATTTAATGTCCTATCAGTTTAAGTGACACTAAACTCAGGGGTTAAATCTTAAAAATGTAACTTGGAGAGTGTAGAAAAACCTATACTTGCATTAGGGGTAGAGGGAATAAGGTGTAATACTAACCTTATTCCTCGCTCCAACGGGCTCCAGCAATCTCCTCTATGACACTTTGGGTTGTGGGTGATCTTACCATCCTCATGTACAATGCAGAGCTATTGGCCCTGCATTGTATTTGATGACGTCAGTGTGATGTCTCATGCTCCCTTAACCACTCATTCACAATTTGAGCCTGATGTATAAGCTTATGCAAGATCTTGTAGTGATGATGGGAGAGTCGGGCCACTTTAAGGTCTTCTCCAGCACATCCCAAAGATTCTCAATGGGGTTCAGGTCTGGACTCTGTGGTGGCCAATCCATGTGTGAGAATGATGTCTCATGCTCCCTTAACCACTCTCACAATTTGAGCCTGATATTTCTCTCACTTTAGTTGGACTTTAAAATATTGGCCACTCACTGGGTTGGGTTTCAATGGCCACATTAAAACCCAAATGAAGTGAGAGTAATAGATATTCAGATAGACATTGTACTAACTACCTCCATACTTCTAGTATTATCTCCACTTCCCTGCATTAAGAGTTGTACAGTCAGGGCCGGATTTACTCTCTCTGCTGCCCCAAGGCCTATGTTCCTTAACTACCTTCCGTCCATGGTGTTTCTCCTTAGGGTAACGGGAGGATACAAACTAGCATCCTCCCGTTACCCTAAGCTCAGTATACCGCAAGCTGTATACTGTGTATACGGTATACTGTGACGCCGCAGTATACCACGAGCTGCTATCGGCGGATCGGAGCGGGGAGGGGGGAATGCAGCCCCTCCCCTGTCACGGCAGAGAGCCATGACACGATCAAGAGGTATGCCGGTATGTGTTCGCTCACCTCCCGATCTGCTGAGCCGACCTGTGACAGTCTCATTGTCACAGGTCGGCTAGAACTATGAGGTGAGTGAAAAGCACTCACCTCATAGTTCTCCTTTAACAGCAAGTTTGCACAGGTCTGCCTGTGACCGCAATCTAGAGGAAGCCACGATCATGTATCATGGAAGATGGTCGCGGTCGTGTTCGTCGCCCGAATTAAGAGTTCGGGAACGGAAGCAAAATTTTGCTGAACTTCCTGTTCGCAAACCCAATTGTTCGTGAACAGAAGCATTCGTGATCCGAGGTACTACTGTATATTACTCTGCAAAACCCCATTATGCTGCAAAAAGGATTTACATGAGAGTAGAACTGAAGCAAAAACTTTTTTTTGGGGGGGTAGAATAATAGAGGGTTACAACCCGTCAGCTTTTTTTTCCATTTGTGTCCCATTGGGCAGACTTTCCTTCACTTCCGATCTGATGGTCAAAATACAGAAAGTAAGAGGAAATCCCTCCAAAGATAAGGAAATCCCTGGTCAGCAGGGTCACCAGAACTAGTGTCCCAAAAAATGTCCCATCTATTCCTGCTCTGATGACAACCCAAAATGTTCACTTTCAGTAATAACGTTCACCAGGACAAATGGGGGGGGGGAGGGGGCTGAAACTCCCTGACGGGGACACCGACAGCAAAACAATTGTAACAGGTGTTCTAAGTTTGCTTTCTCACAAATTGGGAAAAAAATTAGCCTGGCCCCACGCTCAGAAGTGCTTCTCATTGGTCAACATGGTCATGTGGCTGTGCTGACCAATGAGTGCTCGCCATTTGCGTGCGATATGATCATTCTATAGTGCAGGGCTGGGAAGTCTGGTTTATGTTTTATGGACTGCTACACTGGCTGGTGGGGACTTAAAATGAGAAGGTGCAGCAGCGGTCTACTAGACAACAACATAACTATAATTAGGGATGTTCAGATACAAAGTAACATACTTGGTACAAGTACAGATACTTTTTCACTTTTTCAGCTCCAGGACTAGACTAGAGAAAAATTCAAAACTTAGGAGTCATTTGTAAGGAGCATACGGAGCTCCTGGGATTTTTACATCTCCATTTTAATGCATTATTTTTTTTTATAAATATGTTTAAGTGTGTAAAATGTAAAAATGAACCATTTTTACAAGTACAAGTACCGATACTTGTCCAAGTACTCACAGATACAAGTCGACGTAGATGACGGGATCCGCCCAGCTGCGTGAGTGACAGCTGGCTCTGCCTATCTAGAGGCAGAGACAGCTGTAGCCGCCCCTCCCCCGTCCGTTCCGCCAGTCAGCGCTGGCAGATCGGAGCGGGGAGAGGGGAATCCAGCCCCTCCCCCTGTCACGGCAGAGAGCCGTGACAGGATCGAGAGGCGAGCGAACCCGGTATGTGTTCGCTCACCTCCCGATCTACTGAGCCGACCTGTGACAGTCTCATTGTCACAGGTCGGCTAGAACTAT
The DNA here is from genome assembly GCF_000935625.1 of Nanorana parkeri. Lineage (NCBI taxonomy): Eukaryota > Metazoa > Chordata > Amphibia > Anura > Dicroglossidae > Nanorana > Nanorana parkeri. The sequence goes on along the minus strand of NW_017308596.1, from coordinate 164,636 downwards.
GAGGTGAGTGAAAAGCACTCACCTCATTGTTCTCCTTTAATGTGTGTTTGACCGCCCTTATCAGTGTACTTCAAACTCTAACAGGGTCAGACACTGACCCTCATTTTCCCAGCACTACAAATGTGTGTGAAAATACTTATGAGGAGGGTTGTGGCTGTTACTCCTCTATTTCCAACCTAGAATACTGCATGGGGAGTGCAGGAAGAGCAGAGCACTTCCAGTATGATAAAAGGGTATTTTAAAGTATTCCCAAGTGAAAATCAGTTTTAAAAAAGCATAGCATACAGCAGTAAAGGACTTTTGAGAAAGGAAAAAAAAAGTGTGACCTTTCAATTGGACTTTAAACATAAATACTGCTCTACAATTGAGAAGCAACTGAAGCTTGTATTTAATAATAGTAAAATGACTAACACATTCACTTTGCATTTGCATTCTGTTGAGGCAGCTGCTTTCCATGCGCTTATCTTTATCACAGTTAAAGGATCTACACAGTACTGTAGCAAGGTTAAATAAAGAAAAGGAATAAAAGAACGGTAGACTATCGCTCCTACAGACATTCAGAGACTGACTTTTTTTTTTCACTCACTCACAGATAGAACCATGCAGATATATTTAACAGATTAGCACATGCTATTTTTGGATACAATTGGTGGCAGACTGTGAGATGACGTGCTGTCTTGTGTCACTGAAAAGAGAAAATAGCTATTAGTCATGGCTTGCCTTTGTAAACATTAATTATTATATTGAAGAGTACATTTAATGTACACTATGTCTAGCCTGGAACTTGAAGTGGTACTCTACACAAACCCCTCTTTTGTAGGACAGGCTTAAATAAAACATGAGCATACTCACTATGAACAGTAGCCCGAGTTAAATGTTGAGACAATGAACACTTTGGTTAGAAGTATGTAATGTTCAATATAACAAAAAGAATGTATGGGCAAAAAGTATGTAATATACAACATAATGTACAGTATATAGGGCATTGGTTAGAATTGTGTAAGGTGCAGAGTGTAGGGGTAAGTAGTACAAATGTACCAGTATTCATTTTGTAGACCAGGGGTGGCTCAGCAGACTCAGGCTAATAGGTAATCATGTGTGCTCATGTGAGCTACCGGTAGATCACGATCTACCTAATGGGCACCCCTGTCGTATACTAATAAAAAAAATGTTTTCATCATCTGCAAGTTCTTTAGTGACAAAAATGAAATGAAAACTAAGCAATAGAGAAGTTAATGGAACCAAAACTAAACGAATTGCATGCCAAGTTTTACTGACTTCCAATAAATTAAAGAAACTACATTTTGGCTATTGCTGGGCTTTAAGTCCAAGGTCACAATAAAGATCAAGTCATTTTGGTAGATTCCCGATGGGCTTCTGATAGCAAAGTGTATGTGGGTTTAGATGAGTGAAGTGACTAACAACAAACACAGTAGTCTTTGCTTAGGGCCCCAAAAGTGTGGTGGCTTCCCCTGCTCTTTGGCAACAAAGCAGAAAGAATGGGTGCCAGAAATAGTATATAATTCCACAGCTCAGCGTGCTTATCTCTGTGGGTGCTTTTGTTAATTGTTCCAGTGAACAGTATGGTAACTGATATAATGTCTCGACTGAAACAAATACAGCCATGTTAATGTTGACTAGCTACTTCATAGCAGATGAATAACCCCTGATTTGTGCAGTTTAAAATTTAGATTGAAGTTAAAGCTCTACTAATTATTTGTTTCCACTGCTACAGCAAACCTGTATATGCTTCAAACATAAAGCTGTGCAAAATGTCTCTATTCTCTTTATATATCCCATTATGGTATTGTGTTAGTTCACTTCACCAAGAGTGAAAAAACTCTTTAGTAAATAAACTAATTAGGGTAACAAAGCAGTAAGGTCAGGCCAATGTTCAGCAGTCATGCAAGACTTCTCACTTTACTGTTGGTTTATTAGGCATGGTATTTCTGAAGGTTCAATATTTTCAGTTCATTGTTCATCTCGGTTACCAAGGTAATGATTATTACTGTTAACTCTTTTAAAACCATAGTACTTTTGAGTTCTGCTGATCTTTGCTGAAATATATGTCAGTGTTATATAAAGGAATAAAATAACACTTGAGGCAATACCTCCTAACATTGCATTATAATATTTAGGACATTTTGCCATGGGATAAACAATAGAAATGATTTAACAGGCCCAGGTTCGATGCATTGATTGCTTTTTTTAATGAATGATACCCAAAAATTGGCAAACTTGAACTTTGTTTGGGATGGCATT
>NW_017308596.1:145000-162362 GCF_000935625.1 Nanorana parkeri | reverse complement strand
TATTAATTTTGGCCATTTGTAGGGCTAATAAGCAAGTTACTGCCAAAGAAAAGACCTGTCATGGGGCACATGTGCCAATGCCAATATATTTTTTGTTAATGCTGCACAGGGAGAGGGTCTTTTCAAGTGGCATTGAAAATGGAAATAAATACACAAATCCTATAATAGGTACATGGTGTTACAGGGTAAGGTACCAAACAATATGCAATCCACGGTACAGCACAGTATTCCACCCTAAGCAGAATTGTCAGTTCTCCAAAACAGCTATCCTACATGCATTATTAACATGGCTGCTGTAAGTCCACCTTTTTATAGTGAGGGGGCTTAGTTATCACTCCTTTATATTATTGGCTCTTGTGACTCAGATGATGAGGGGCAAAGTCAAAGAAGTACATTATGGGTTGATTCTTTTTTCTGGTGCAATTCAGAAACTTATCAGCCAGTTGTTCAGGATTTGCCCTGAAAATTAATCCTGGGGAACTGCCTCGATTCCAAAGTTACTATATTATTATTATTATTATACAGGATTTATATAGCGCCACCAGTTTGCACAGTGCTTTACAATATAAGGAAGACATTACAATTACAATACAATTCAAGACAAGATTGTAAGGAGGGCCCTGCTCGTGAGAGCTTACAATCTAGAAGAAAGGGGCAAGTGATACATGAGGAGGTAGCTGTGTGGGGATGAATTGTTTGAGAAAGTTATATTTCAGTGGTTAGATTGAGGTCGGATAAGCTTCCCTGAAGAGATGAGTCTTAAGGGATCGCCTAAAGGCAGTCAGAGTGGGAGATAGACGGACAGGTTGGGGTAAAGAGTTCCAAAGAATTGGGGAGACTCTAGAGAAGTCCTGGAGGCGAGCATGGGAGGAGTTGACAAGGGAGCTAGAGAGCAGGAGGTCTTGGGAGGAGCATAGGGGACGGTTAGGGTGATACTTTGAGACAAGGTTGGAGACGTAACCTGGGGCTGAGTTGTAAATGGCTTTGTAAGTGGTTGTTCATTTTTTGAATTTTATCCTTTGGGCGATTGGAAGCCAGTGCAGGGATTGACAGAGAGGGGCTGCATATACCGAGCGGTTGGTTAGGTGGATAAGTCTGACAGCAGTATTCATGATAGACCGAAGGGGGGATAGCCTGTGTAGGCCAATGAGGAGGGAGTTTCAATAGTCGAGACGAGACATAACATGTGAGTAGATGAACAGCTGTGTGGTTTCATTGGCGAGGAAGGGGCATATTTTGGAGATGTTACGATGGTGAAGACGTCAGGATTTGGATAGGAATTGGATGTGAGGAAGAAAGGTTAGGTCCAAGCCAAGGATGACACCTAGCACCTTGGCATGGGGGGGAGGGTTGGATAGTTGTGCTATCAATCATGATCGAAAAGTTGGGGGAGGGTGTGCGGGGGGGGGGGGGGATACCATGAGCTCAGTTTTTGAAAGATTTATGAACTTTAAGAAATGTTGTGACATCCAGACTGATATGTCAGTTAGTACGTTAGTGATTAATATATATATAGACTATATATATCGACTATATATATCTATCTATAATCAGACTTCTGTATGTATGTATGTATATATATACAGGAAAGGCAGTGTAGGGTGTATTGTGATGACATCATCCTATGTTGTAGAATGGTTTTGATTATGAGATTTTGTATTTAGCCCTGGACATCTAAAGCACACTTTTGGCTGATTACATCACCTGTCAGAGAAACACACACATTTGCTATTTGCTATGGAGGGGTTTCTCTACAAACAGGTGGGCAAGTGACAAATTAATAAACACCCACCCTAACCATAACTTATTTTCCCATTTTGTAATGAGGTTGAAGGGTTATACCTGCTATAAAGTTTTTACTGCTGTCTTTGTCTCCATTTGGGAGATTGCAGCTCTGTTCCTGTCCTGGTGTCACAGGGACAGGATGTGATTAGAAATTCCTCCAGAAAGCAACTATACTCTCTTTGAGCGAGTAAAAATGTGGCCTTTATTGCTCTCTGTATCTTATTCCATTAATATTCTGTGTCTTCTAGTGCCATTAATACTTGTTCATGGTTTCCTGCCTTGGAAAAATCTAAGACCTAAAAAGGAAAAAAAATCCACTCTATCCAAAACTGAAAAAAAGTTTGATCTAGAGTTAAACTTTATAGATATAAGGCAAAATTACAGTTTCATTTGGGCAAATGTATATTTTACTGGCATACACTGGTCATGTCAGCATCATTTCATATACTTAAAATTAACACACTGATTAAAATGAATGTACTTTAAAAATAATGCTCCACTTAAGCAATCAGACCTGCAATTAAGAATTTTAGATAGAAAAGTTGGAAAATGTACATTTACAAATTTTAAAAAATGCAACAGTGCATACTTTGCCACACTCATTATGATGATGTTTTCTCAGTTGTATTTTTTGCTAAAGAATAGAACATGGTTTTCCAACTTACATATAACAGGTTTGCATTTAGTATATAATTGCCTGTCTTTTTCACTTAGAATAAGGAAAGCACTTCTTTCCCAATCTGCCAAATGTCTAATAACTGCTAAAAGCACTTGCTATTAGTCTATTAGATGGGAAGAAATACTGGAAATTTAGTTGGCATAGAAAGTCAGGAAAAAGAAAGGTAAGATATAAGAGTATTGAAAGAAAATTGTTAGAAACTGGGAACACTAATAATAGACTTATAGAAGTAGTAGAGGCTGTTCACAAAGTAAATAAAGTTAAACTCATTTACTTTGCTTGGTGAACCACCCCTACTCCTTAAGCCCACATTCACACCTGCACACTCAGTGAACATGTGCCAAAACAGAAACGCTGCAAAAACGCAAAATGTGATTGCGTTGCCATTAATTATGAATGGCACCCCAAGCTCAGCAAGGTAGACGCGCATTTTTCCTCCATGTTTACACATTAAAACGCGCATAGACGCGGAAGCCAAAAACTAAGGACACGTGTCGCAAAATTTACTACATGAGCTTTTTTTACATTTGTGTTGCCCGTTCAGGTCCCCATTGAACTCAATGGCGATGAGCAGCAACTGCAGCACACAAACACACACGGACGTGCACGAGCGTGTGCAAACATAAAACACATTCCTGGAATGCCATGGTGTGAATGCGGGTTTAATAAATTGACCCCATGCTGTTCTATTAATTTAATTGCACACAAACACAATATAATATCATTTTGTTTGTTAAAATATAAAATTTGAAGCTGCATCAATCAAATAGATACCAGACATGTCAAGCCTCTACATTTTGTGCACCTGTGAAACAGCAAAAAACGTTGGTACCCAAAATTGTCCATAGGTGTCCATTGTCTATGACCTTTACAGGTCATCAGTTTAGATTTGACCATGAATAATGGCCCTACAATTGTCATTTTCATACCTAGGCGCACCCAACCCATGTGCTTCCATTCACATTAGGAAGGGGGTGGGTTTTAAAATTTTGGGGATTTTTTATTTTATCACATAGGGGGGCTCTAAGTTGTAGGCGGGTTCTCCCCATCTGCACATTCAATGCAGGACTGCTGGTCCTGCACTGTGCTTGAAGATTTCAGGGACCTGTGATTGGCTGAGCAGCGAAGTAAAGCAGCTTTTGGAGTCACACAAAGAGGAAGAAGTCTGCAGAAGCGAAGGATAAGGTAAGTATTTGTATTTATTTCTTCCCCCCTAGAAAAATTAACATTATACCCATGCTAACGTATGCAGTCCTATTTATTGTGGGAGTGTAGATGGCTTTCAAACCACTGTGCAGTCCTTTTAGTTACATTTATCAGGTACTGTATGCTTTTCTCAGCCTGTTTCCTCTGATTGATTTTTCATCTGCTGCAATCTAGTCTGACTTTGATGCCTGGCCTGAAGGTAACTAACAGTTATAATCATAGATGATGTGCTGGAAATGAATGTACTAACAAATGCATACCATTCAGGCATATCTAGAAAATGGACTGCAGTGTGCAATATGGATAACATATGTATGTGCAGTCATAACAGTCACTTATTAGCATTATTTTCCACATCTCCCCGCTTAAAGCAGATCTTAACACCCCCAAACCCAAAAAGCCAGGGTGCATGCAGCACAGCATCTCCATCCAAAAATGTCATAAAACTTAAAATGTTTCCTCTATTTCTGGTTTCCCTTAGGCACTGGCGACGTGACCCCAGCCTCACAAGTGCCCACTGGGAAGACCCTGTCACCAGTGTCTTCCAGGAGAATCTCGCCAGATCTCTTCCACTTTCTGTAGGAAATAGACATGTGTGATTAGTTTAATTCCGAATTGAAATTCGTACAAAGTTTCAGAAAATCATACATTCGGATGCATTAAAATCTCCGAATGACAGAAATAATGAAACTTTGCATCCGAATTCTAGAAGATTTAAACAAATTTCATTTCGGATTTTCATTTCTGGGGACTGTAAAAACAAAATATAATTTTTTTCCCTTTCTCTGTCACTTTACTGCAATTAATATTTGTTCGCAATTAACAAATAGTCGTCTGAACCCGGAATTGACTTTCGTACCTGAATCCCAAAAAAACGAAATAACAAAACAAAATTAAACTAAACACATTTTTTGCGGGCTTACATGTCTAGTAGGAAATATGGGGTGGTGGTGCGAGATTTGGAGCCCAAATGGGAAGGACCGGTGGAAAAGGGGAAATTGAATAAAATAAGATGCATGGAAAAATGATCCCTGTTTGTAAGGGGATGTTTAGGTAGACCCTTACATTTCATAGTTTTGGTAAATATAAAGCTGATTGTACAGTAGATTGTAACCTGCATGGTGGGCTTTATAGGATGCAATTACACTGTTCTGCTCCAGACACCTACCCTCTCTCTACTCAGTCCCAGGTGCTGGTTCCCATCAAAGCGCATCCTGGCCACCCATGTAACTTGAGGAAAAAAGGAGAAGAAAAAAGCAGCACTGTAAGATCAGTTACTGCTGTATAGTTATAACACCTGGTTGCAGGCAGTCCATCTACTCGACAAGAGCTTCTTCGTAGAGACTAGAGTAAGCTCTTGTTCAGTTAGACACATCAGAGGAGAAGTTTAGGATGACTGTCTACAGTCGCATACCTCCAGACTTTTTGTGATGGGAAAGAGGGACACCCTTTAGCACAAACAATGTAGGCGGGAGGACACACCCCCTGCTACACCCCCAGTTACATGGATCATGAACAATTAATAAGATGATTGGCTTAACCCACAAGTGCTTTTCTCATCACTTTGTTTCCATTTCACTGGCTTTTAAAAAAATAATTTGATAATTTATGTCAAAGGTTTAGTGTAGTGGAGCACGTTTGGTAATTAAGTATGGCATTTATTATAGAGGTCTTCATATCTGTTCAAAAAGAGGGACAATTGAGGAAAGAGGGACAGAGTGATTTGGTTCCAAAAGAGGGGCAGTCCCTCCAAATATGGGACAGTTAGGAGGTATGTAACCGTCTGTGATTGTAGACAGTCCGCTGATCCTGGATTGCGGCTCTTTTCTGTTCTGTTTTACTAATTACTTAATTTACTTTGTTTGCATCTCATTGCTGCGGATCTCCTCTAACCTTTTTTCAGCCACCTTCTGTCTACATGCATATATTTCAGTGTCAGCTGCACATCATTGCTTTGAACATACTCAGTGGTGGACCATGCCTATGCAATATGTGTCAGCATGAACATTTGTGGTTTCAACCATTGCTGTATATGACAGGGTGACAACATAGTAACACAAGTGGGTAACAGCTGTCACCGCATAACAGGAAGTGACAAGGACTTTCATGGCGGGATCACTAGGTTTTCTTGAATTGAAGCTGATGTTTTTTTTTTTTTGAAAAATTCTTTTTATTGAAGTTTTATACAAGTAATACAATTAACAACATTTGCGAGCACAACCGTGCGAGCACACAATAGGTGCAACCCCTCCGCCCCCCCAGGCCAACCCCATCCATGGGGGTTAGTACCTTATAAACAAACCAACATAACCTCTCCCACCCTCCCCCTGGAAAAGTGTGTGTCTCCCTAACCCCCACCCCTTCCACCCCGCGGACCAGTGGCACATCACATGGCATCACATATTATACAGAGTAACATAATGGACATGTTCAGAAAAACGCTTATACACATCATCTCAATCCCTCATATGCGGTAGCTCCGATACCCTCACACAAGATAACCCAGAGCACTCAGCTTGCTGTATCCGCCAAGTCCACCCATCCTCCCCAGACCTTTGTAAACTTTCTAGGGCAACCCCTACTTTGATACGTAGCTTTGTACAAGTTTACGTAAGAATTCACTAGAGCCTTCCAGTCTGATACAGTCGGAGGCGCACTTTGCTTCCACCGTAAAATCACCAGCTTCCTGGCACAGTATAACAAAATTCCCATGAAGGTCTGTCTCGCAATAGTAGGTGCCAGTCGCTCTGTCAGTCCCAAAATACATGTGCTTACATCAGGATTAACGGGTGCATCAGCAAATTGTGACATGAAACTAGTGACCTCGATCCAGAATGGTCTGATTCGCGGGCAGGTCCACAGAATGTGGATTAGTCCCGCCGGCGAATCCGAGCACCTCCAACATTCAAAGCCACTGTCCCCATAAATGCGTGCTAGTCTTGCCGGAGTGTAGTATACCCTGTGTAGAATTTTAAATTGGATGAGCTTATCTCTAGCGGACACCAAGTGACCAAAGGGGTAGTCCCATACATCCTCCCAGTCCTCTTCCGTAAGCGTCGGTGCATCAATCAGCCAGGGGCCTTTGCATTTGAGCTCATGTACCAGTGACGTGCTAAACAGGTGCCTATACACCTCTGACAGCGTTTTGCGAAGGCCCTCTCTGCGCAATAATGTCTCCAAACGAGACATCTGTACTACACATGACAACCCCCCAAATTGGCTCTGGAAGGCATGTCGCAGCTGTAGGTAGCGGAACAGACACGTCGTAGGAACCTTGAATTTCTCCCTTAGCTGGTCAAAGGTTAGAAGTGCATTATTTAATGTCAGGTCTCCCAGTGTTTTTATTCCCAGTCCAGGCCAGACATGGAAATCTGGTAAATTGGAAAAATGAGGCAAGAGTGGGTTTCTCCATATTGGAGTATGCGGAGACCACCCCTGGGAGGCCTGGTTCAGCTGTTTGCAAATGGACGCCCACGCCATAATAGTAGCTCTCATAGACACTGTTAGTTCATATGGAGCCCTGAGACCCCTCAAGGGAAGTCCAGCCAGAGCTGCATATGATCCCAGCGAAGCAGCCTCCACCACCACTGCTGCGTCCTCAGAGTCACCCGTGAGCCACTTGTGCAGAACCACCATTTGACCAGCTAAATAATACATCCTGAAGTCCGGGACCGCCAGACCCCCCCTACTGAATGGCTCCTGTAAGATGGACAACTTTATCCTGGGAGTACTGGAGTTCCACAGAAAGGGCCCAATAAGAGCGTTAATTTTCAGATGGCAGAATCCGATCCGTCATAGTGGAGAAGAGAAAAGGAAAAGATAACTGGATAAAAGCAAAAAAAACATTGTATATAAAAATAAAAAAAATAAAAAAAAATACTGGCTCAACCGGAACCAAGAAGAAAAACAACAATATGCCGGATAAAGGTCAGTGCAGCGGCGGAGCTCCCTCAGTCACGTCCGCGCTGCTTCACATCCCGGCCACGCCCCCGAAGCTGATGTTTTTAAAAGACTGACGCCAACTCTTGAGATTACTTTACCATGTTAAAGCTCATATAAGATTTTGTGATTGGGTTTAGATCTACTTTAACTGGAGCCTGACTTAGACAATTCATCAGCAAATTAAATGCTAATCTACTTGCCAACAATCTTAATTCTGTGTTCCTATGAAGATTATATCTTTAAAACAAATCTAATGTAATCTCTGTTTAATGCAACATCCATAGGCAGCTCATTAATGGATGAAACTGCGAAGTGGAAGTTCAAAGGAAAATATAATTTCCTCACAGTGCCAATAAATCTTTAATACCTTGTGATCACTGAGTATGTAAAAAAAAAAAGTAAGCTGGAACATATTATTGAAAGACCTATTCTGATTTTGTGCATGTTTATTTTTAGACCCTCAGAAGCCTTCCATCTGTATAGCTGTGTATATATAAAACATGAAATCATTATGACTAAAGAAAATAGTTCCTGTGTGAGCAATAACTCTAGACAATGTGTTGTGCTACAGGGAAATTCACCTAGCATTGTATGGTACATCTGCATCTCAAGGAATGCAGCAACTGCACGACTGTACTGCCCCCACACTGCAAGGGCTAAATGCTCGTATAGGTCTAGGGCAGGGGTAGGGAACTACAAATACCACAATGCATCTATCTCTGGGAGCTATGCCTGTGGCTGTGAGAATTTTGCCATGCCTCATGGGATTTGTAGTTTTACTGCAGTTGGAGGGCCGGAGGTTCCCCAACCCTGGTTTAGGGTAACTTACTAGAGGTATTTGACTTACCTGACCCCTGTTCTCGCATACTCCCTCCAGGCTACAAGACAGGCACCCTCAGCCTCATCCCCTCTATGCTCTGGTGGTTGGAGGCCCATTGATGTCATCATGTATAATGTGGGGCCCATAGCCTGCATTATACAAAAGGACACAGATGGACAGTACACAACCTGAGCAGAGGGAAGATGAGTTGAGTGCTAACTGTTGGGATCGCGTAAGCAAAACTGCTTTACTCAATACCCTAGACCAGGCTTAGGCAAACTCTGGCACTCCAGCTGTGGTGAATCTACAAATTCCATCATGCATCTGCCTCTGGGAGTCATGCCTGTGGCTGTCAAATCCCTGCAAAGTCTAATGGGATTTGTAGTTGCCCCACAGCTGGAGGGCTAGAGTTTGCCTACCCCTACCCTAGACCTAAATGAGCACTTAATCCTTGCTTAATCCCTGGGTCATTCTTATATTGCAAACCTCTGGTACTTTTTTTTTTTTAGCATATCAATTTTTTCAGGTTACATGAGATGAGACATTTTGTCCCTGTCGTCTGTGAGAGACTGTTCCAAGGCTTTCCTGGTCGGCTGTGCTCGCGAAAGATAGCGATCCATAGACCGTACTGTATCCCCTGCTGTGCGGGTAGGTCACGGTGACTATTGTATGATAAGATCGGCTGGGTTCGGGGGTGTTCGGCGATCGGCGGGACGGAGCTCCGGGAGACATGGCTAAGTCATCTGGGGCCGGAACCGGAAGTCCTCTGGTACTTTTTAAGCATGCTTACTCCGACACATTCTTGTTGGCTCATCACGAAGTTACCTCCATAGCCAATAGAAATGTGTATGATGGGATGGGCAAGCTTTAATACTACCAGCAAGTGCCGGAGCTTTTCCTTAATATATAAAAAAATAAAAACCCCAGTGGTGAATAAATACCACCAAATGAAAGCTCTGTCTGTCCCCAAAAAAGGGTATAAAATTCATTTCAGTACAGCGCTGCATGACAGAATAAATGTCAGTCCGGAATAAAAGTACCGCAGCGCTGAATACTGAAAAATGGCCTGGATGGGAAGGGGGTTTAACACCGCGGATGTCAACTGGTTAATCAGGCATGGCATGTGATTAGAGGGTGGAGGTGAGACTCCAGGCAGCTGCAGTATGTGCTGACCCTTTAAGGGGCCCATACAGCAAAAAAGGCAGCTGAACGGCTCAGCTGAGCCAAACGCATGTGCTGAACACACAGCCGAAGCAGAGAGAAAGGTCTGCCAAAGCAGACCATTCTCCCCGCAAGTGGAAACAAATAGGCAGAGCTAGCGGTGACCTCATCGCTGGCTCCGCCTATTTGTTATCTTTGTTTATTTTTTTCCGGGACCTCAGAAGACCCATATCAAAACAAATAGGCGAGGCCAGCTGAAGTCACCGCTCGCTCCGCCTATCTGTTTACATTTGACTGGCATATGTCAATTTGTTAATTCTACGGAGGGAGGTACAAGTACCCCTTACTCATTCACAGGAGGGGCTGCATCTGAGTGCCCCCTTTATTAAAGGGGGTACCCCAATGCAAATAAGCCCCCCTGCCCGCAGACCCCCCACAACCAACACCCCTGGGCTTATGGGAAAGAGGCCCTTGTCCCCATCGGCATGAAGAAAATCTGCTTTTCCAGGGGGAACCCTGGAAAAGCACCCTCCAAGTGCCGAGGGCATGTGGCTTGGTATGGCAGGGGGGGCGCTTGCTCGTCCCCCCCCTTTCTTGCCCTGCCAGGTCTGTGCTCGGATTAAGGGTCTGGTTGGAAATTTGTCCCCCATTTTTGTGGGTGGGGCTCCTCCTTAATATTCTACCAGACCTAAAAGGCCTTGTATTACTTTGGAGGTGAACCCCCTGCACCTTTTCTTATTTTTTTATTTCTAACCTAAAGGGTCTGGTATGGATCGGGAGGGGGACCCTATGCCGTTTTTGTTTCTTTTGATTACATTTTTTTTTACTCTGCTCAGCTTCATCTAGTGGTCATAATGCTGTATTTTCTGGATCCGCTCTATTTACTTTATTAATGATCCTATTTTTACTACTGCCTTTGATATTTGAAGAACATTGGACCCGAAGAGAAAACAGCCTAAGAACAATTGATTTTGCGCCAAGGCTCCCTGTGTCGAGGGGCGGAGCTTTACATTTTTGCAGATCGCGCTGGACTGGACCAGTGCGTTCGGGTTCTGGCGATTGCACTGCGGGCAGGGGTGTGTGGCTGTGGTGCTATTGACTTCAATCCCTGCCCCGCCCCTGAACTCAGGGAGGCTGCAGGGTTGCGATACAGTGCGTTCCAGAGGCTGACTGCTCTGGAACGCACTGCTAGTGGTGTTAACTGACCCTGAATCCAAGTTTTTCTGAGCATCTTCACAGTAATCTGTCCTTATGGAAAGACTTAGGACGGACATTTGAGGATTGCTGTTTCTCTCATTAACTTTAATTACATACAATGCAGAAGCCAGTTCTGTAATCTTTTAACCCGTTGTTAGGGTAAAAAGGCAGTGTCCAAATCTACTTTACAAATCATAATAAACTAGCACAGAACAGATAGGGTCACCCCTCACATCCCCTCCTAGCATTACAAAGAACATAAGTGGAAACGTACCCCTTAAAGGACAACTATGGGGTCAGGGTTTTTACCCATAGTTCTCCTAAGGGTAACCGGAGGACACAAACTAGCGTCCTCCCGCTACAGCTCGCGGTATACTGAGACGCCGCAGCCGGGACGGATACTGACATTAGTGTCAAGATCCACCCAGCTGCGGGATTGACAGCTGGCTCTGCCTATCTCTGCCTCCCCCGTCCGTTCCGACAGTCAGCTCTGGAGGATCGGACAGGGGAGGATCTCTGCAGGAAGCCATGAGTGACAGTCACGGCTCTTTGCAGGGATAGATCGAGAAGTGAGCGAGCGACGCTATGTGTTCGCTCACTTACCGATCTATTGAGCCAACCTGTGACAGTTTCATTGTCACAGGGCAGCTAGAACTATGAGGCTGAGTGATTTTTACTTGCCTCATAGTTCTCCTTTAAGAAGCCAAGATGAAAGTAATTAAAACTGCAGGAAGAGTTTTTAAAAAAATGGTTTAGCTGTGAATGGGAACATATGACAATTGTAAACTTGTGTTATCCCATTTTGGCTGCGAAAGTGGAAATACACTTTAAAAGAGGCTTGTTTAAGACTCTACTCATCTGCTTGGATAGGGAATTTATTACATTGGATATTGCTGCTCCTTTGTAAAAGACAACCAGCAAGCTAGACGTCATACCCAAGTCTCATAAGTGTTAACAGACTGACACGAAACTAAACATATTATTGAACTATCAGCTCCAGGGCCCAGTGCTCCAGCACATTCAATTCATGTTGACTATTTGTGTGATACGTCTTTAATATGCATGCTTCCAGAATGCTGACGTTGCAGTGTTATGCTAGAATTTGTTTCTGTAATAATAATTATGTTATGTAAACAACATACACATAAATGTTAAAGCTGAACTTTAGGCAAATAGCTGAAAAAGAGTTGAAATACATATATGAACTGTTTTACGTGTCACTGTTCAGCCAGTCTCAAGATCAAAAACCCCTTCCAGACAGCACAATTAGGTCTCTAACATCCAGCTTTTTTTACAAGGTATCTATGGTCAAAAACTAAAAATAAACATTTATTTCTATATTCAATTTCTATAAGTTCTATTCCACTCCTAATAACCATATCTATCTAGAAGGTTGCATGCTTATTGAAGATGGCCATACATACAGTAGGATGTACTGAACTTCCTCAATGCAGTGACTCAATTTCACTCAGCCCTAGGGTTGCCACCTTTTCTTCAAGTGAAACCCGAACACCCTAGCGCCGCAAAATAATTTTTGTTGGGGGGGAGAATAGAGGAGAGAGTGAAGAGAGGCAGCTAGGGGAGGGAGTAAGGAGACCAGCTCTGGAGAACTACAAATCCTAGCAATACATTATACAGCAATACAAAATAATGTGAAGCTACATATTTTGTGCTGTTCTGGGTTGGCGCCTTGATGTCTTCAGATGGCCTGGTGGTTTGTGCCGGCTGTGCGACTCTTGGGTGGGCTGTGTGATACTCCGGTGGGCTGTGCGACCCTCATTATTGTCGGGGCTATGGTGTCTCACCAGGGGGTCCGCAGGCGGGCAGCAGGGTGTTGTGTCGAATTCTGTTACCCTGTACATCTTGGTTCCCCCCTCGGCTATTTCTGTAACCCCACCTCTTCATGCCTCTTCCCTTCAGCTGCATGGGGATCTACATAGCCCGGCCGCTCTTCTATCTTTAAAAACAAAAGATATGATATCTCTCTCTCTCTCTCGCTCTCTATAAATATTTATCTATATCGATCTATCTATTTATCTATATAAAGAGAGAGAGAGAGAGAGAGAAAGAGACACATGTTATATGTACCTTAATTATACAGTAAACATACTAGGATGTGTGTACACATTTGCTAAGTGTCGTACAAGGTGTGATGATATATAATTGATCTCTATGGTGACTGCTTATAGTTGCACATATTCAGTCATGAATTTAAAAGACATCAAAGCACTCCAGGTGTTTCTCCGACTAAATATATAATATACATATCATCATCATTATAAAGATGAAATACAAATGGTTACCACATGCACAAAACTGCACCACTGGCAGGACTTGTTCCTTATACTATAGCTGCACCTAGAACCCTTATTATTATTTGCAGTGGCCCCATTCACACCACCCTGAGCTGTACGGTGGTGCAAAAATAGCAGTGCAGTTTTTCCTAATAAGAAATAAGAAGCAGCATAAGCCGCTATTCTTGCTTTTCAGCATTGTAACATAAGCAGAGTAAGAGTGAATAGCTCATACACATTGGTGTTTTAGCTTAGACCTTATTCACACTGCTAAGAGCCGGCCCATACAGATCTGTGCGCCCTGTCTGTGTCGGAGCACAGAGACCCGCACCCGCACAGATGTGCAGTTCGTGTGAGGGTACGGCGGCGTACTCCCATAGAGAAGAACAGGCTACTGCGTACAATGACGCGCAGCACCTGTCTTTCCTGGGATCAGGCCGATATGGCCGTGCACGCCGCAGGGATCTGCACAGGCAGGCTCTTAGCAGTGTGAATGAGGCCTAAAAGAGACCCTATCACCTACTTATAATATTGCAGGTAAAAGAAAATTCACATTTTCAAATGCTAGCTTGCAGTATGTTTCCTTTCCATAAGTTATTTTTTTCACTTGCAATGTGTTTTTGAACTTGGTAAAAAATTTGAGTACTACAGGAAGGGTCAATTCCCTACCACAGCCCTCTCCCTCCTTGCACATCATAGCCCTCTCCTCTTCTGGAAGTGATCCATTTCCTCCACTCCTTCCTTCACCTCCATCCATAACCTTTAAATCAGGGGTGGCATCAAGAGAAACACTATAGAACAGGGTTAGGCAACCTTGGCATTACAGTTGTGGTGAAACTACAAGTCCCATGATCAGGGGCGTAACTAGAAATCACAGGGCCCCATAGCAAAATTTTGTATGAGACCAGGTGATTTCTAGTTATGCCCCTTGTAGAGCCCATCTGATATCCCAAACAGCTCTATGGTGGGCTCTGCAGGATCTCAGGTGGGCTGGTCACACCCCTGCACACCTCTTACCTATCAGGCCCAATTCGCTGCCAGCTTCCTCCACTGCTGGGCCCCGCCTTTTACCCTGTCGCTGGCAGCCCGCACGGCATTAGGGGACCCCTTTGTTCCTCTTCCTGGCCGAGCGCTCCTGTGCCCCGGGCCCCATAGTGGCCACCTGGGTTGCTACGGCAATAGTTCCGCCACTGCCTATGATGCAATATAAGACTCTGACAGCCACAAGCATGACTTCCAAAAAAGATTAAATAAAATAAATGTAAAAAAAAAAAAGTTTTTTTTAAGTCTCCCACGAGCACGTACGTATTAACGTAAACATGAGATAGCCACGCCTATGTACGAAAACGACGATCACACTACACATGTTAGGTATTGCTGTGTGTGCCAGAGTAAGAGCAATAATTCTAGGGCCAATATTCATGGATATCTCTAAACTGATGACCTTTATGGGCTTTTTAAACATCACCTATGGACAATATAGGGTAGCGTATTTTATTGCCATTTAATGGATGCACACACTTTTTAACCTGGCATGTTGGGTATCTATATACTCACCGTAAGCTCATCTTTTATATTTTTAAAAAATGGGTATTATTTTTTGTCTAGAAATTTAAAAATTTTGGGTGTTTGATAAAGAGTTGCGCTAATATCGTGCAACATAAAAAAATAATGTTTTCCAAAATATATAATGTTTGGGGGTTTTAAGTAATTGTCAGGCCTAAAATGTGTATTTTAACTTGTGTGCAAAAAGCACAAATAAATGCCTTGGCAGCTAATTGGTTAAAGGGTGCTGCGACTGAAAAAAGGTTGAGAAATGCTGCTATAGAGAGTCATTTGAGTGACAGCTATGAGTCGGCTGATATCACATCCAAGATGGCAGCCACCTAGCAGCAGTCTTAGGGCTTTTGGATATCAGAAGGGAGGCCTTTACAGATAAATAAAAATGCAGGCTAATAAATTGGAGGCTTTTACAGATAAATAAAATGCATAAAATATGTTTAAAGCTCATACATTCTTAGGAGGATATTTTTGTTTAAATGAATATTCTGATGATAGGGTCTCTTAAGGCCCAACAGAGGCCTTAGTACTATGGCAAGCCCTCATTTATAGATGGAAGCAGGCTGCATTGGAAATTAAATTACGTTGGGTCCAAGAAAAAGCAGCTACAATGCTTGTTTGAAAGAGCCATAATATGAAACAGATACTTTTTTGAGGCTATTATTAGAACGTAACTAAAACAGCTTGTATCTATGACCATCGCAGTCATTCAGGTAAGCATGTTCAACACATAACCATAGAAGGGCTGGACTGCGCCAGGGGCCATATACCCTTTTCTATGCGAGTTATGGAAACACATCTCCTGGTTCCATAAAGTATATGTAAACATTCTCGCTCAATTACATTTAGGGGCCCATTTATAACAGAGAGCAGATATCACTATTCGCTCAACAACACAATACACTGCAAAGTTACTGCATATTATGTTTCACTCATTAAATGCAGGCCGCATGTCAGTAATTTTATCTCTGTGATTGGAGGAGAGGCAGGTCACATGACTTTCACAGGTCATGTAACCAGGCTTTCTTCATATTTTTCATGAACTTCATTTGTTTTACTTGCGGTCCGATGGCTTCAAAGTCAGCGGACCACAACTTTACAAGAGCACTGGTAAAGTACACCAATGTCCTTTAAAAATATGCAATTGTTTTTCTTTATAAAGGGATCTCTAAGTTTTTTAAAGTACTCTGTATCGCAGACCTGGGCATTTTATGGTCTGCAGGCCACATCCAGTTTTTTGGCTGTCTCTGTGTGGCCTGTGGTCCGATCTGCGCTTGGTTCTGGCTGGCTGACAGTGGATGCACCAGCCTCCAAGGTCTGTGCATCCACTTGAAGGCATAGCCCAGCGCAGGCTCCCTCCTCTTCAGTCGTTGGATGCTGGGACCGCTGGCATCCTACCGCATCCTACCAACCAATGGCATCAGGTGTTCACCTCCTCTGCAATTATTGGTTAGAAGGACCACTGGGTCCTAGCAACCAATGACATCAGGTGTCCATCTCCTCTGAAGTCATTAGTTGCTAGGACCACCCAGTGGCAACATGGGTGCTTTGCCGGGGGGGGATCCCATATTGATGAGGACAAGGGCCTCTTCCCCACCATTATATATATATATATACACACTATATTACCAAAAGTATTGGGACAGCCCTCCAAATCATTGGATTCAGGTGTTCCATTAAATTCCTTGCTACTAAATATCCCACAGTCAACTGTTAGTGGTATTATAACAAAGTGGAAGCAACTGGGAACAACAGCAACTCAGCCACGAAGTGGTAGGCCACATAAAATGACAGAGCGGATTCAGCGCATCCTGAAGTGCAAAGTGCCCAGAAGTCGCCAACTGTCTGCAAAGTCAATAGCTACAGACCTCCAAACTTCATGTGACCTTCAGATTGGCACAACAACAGTGCGCAGAGAGCTTCATGGAATGGGTTTCCATGGCCGAGCAGCTGCATCCAAGCCTTACATCACCAAGTGCAATGCAAAGCGTGGGATGCAGTGGTGTAAAGCACACAGCCACTGCACTATAGAGAAGTGGAGACAAGTTATCTGGAGTGAAGAATCATACTTCTCTGTCTGGAAATCCGATGGTCGTGCCTGGGTTTTGCGGTTGCCAGCAGAACGGTACTTGCCTGACTGCATTGTGCCAAGTGTAAAGTTTGGTGGAGGGGGGATTATGGTGTAGGGTTGTTTTTCAGGCGTTGGGCTTGGCCCCTTAGTTCAAGTGAAGGGAACTCTTAAGGCATCAGCATACCAAGACATTTTGGACAATGTCATGCTCCCAACATTGTGGGAACAGTTTGGGGATTGCCCCTTCCTGTTCCAACATGACTGTGCACCAGTGCACAAAGCAAGGTCCATAAAGACATGGATGAGCGAGTTTGGGGTGGAGGAACGTGACTGGCCTGCACAGAGTCCTGACCTCAACCCTATAGAACACCTTTTTTACCTGAATTAGAGCAGAGACTGTGAGCCAGGCCTTCTCGTCCAACATCAGTACGTGAACTCACAAATGCGCTTCTGGAAGAATGGTGAAACATTCCCATAGACACACTCCTAAACCTTGTGGACAGCCTTCCCAGAAGAGTTGAAACTGTTATAGCGGCAAAGGGTGGGCCAACTCAATATTGAACCCTACAGGCTAAGACTGGGATTCCATTAAAGTTCATGTGCGTGTAAAGGCAGACATCCCAATACTTTTGGTAATATAGTATATA